>NC_092002.1:9542953-9563037 GCF_044704955.1 Pristiophorus japonicus
GGGAGGGAGGAGGGGGGAGGGGAGGGGATAGGGAGGGAGGAGGGGAGGGGATAGGGGGGAGGAGGGGAGGGGAGGAGGAGGGGAGGGGGATAGGGAGGGGAGGGGATAGGGAGGGGAGGGGATAGGGAGGGAGGGAGGGATAGGGAGGGAGGAGGGAGGGATAGGGAGGGAGGAGATAGGGAGGGAGGAGGGGGGAGGGAGAGGGGAGGGGAGGAGGGGAGGAGGGAGGGGATAGGCAGGGGGAGAGGAGGAGGGGGGGATGGGGACGGAGGGAGGAGGGGAGGGGATGGGGGGGGAGGAGGAGGGGGAGGGAGGAGGGGGAGGAGGGGGAGGGGAGGGGAGGGGAGGGGATAGGGAGGGAGGAGGGAAGGAGATAGGGAGGAGGAGTGGATAGGGACAGGGAGGGGAGAGGAGGAGGAGAGGGGAAGGGAAGGGAGGAGGGAGGGGATGGGGAGGGGAGGGAGGGGGAGGGGAGGGGGGGGGGGAAGGTGAGGGGAAGGGAGTGAGGAGATAGGGAGAGGGGAGGGGATAGGGAGGGAGGGGGGGGGATAGGGAAGGGGGGGGGGGAGGGGGAGAGGGAGGGGGGGAGGGGATAGGGAGGGAGGGAGTGGAGAGGGATCAGGGGAGAGAGGGGGAGGGGAGAGAGGGGAGGGGAGAGAGGGGGAGGGGAGAGAGGGGGAGGGGAGAGAGGGGGAGGGGAGAGAGGGGGAGGGGAGAGAGGGGGAGAGGAGAAAGGGGGAGGGGAGAAAGTATTTCTCCCTTTTCCCGCTCTCGAGGGCGCTGAGATATGGTTCCTTCAGCGCAGGAGTGGGACGAACTGGATCGCTCTTTCAAAGAGCCGGCACGATGGGCCGAATGGCCCTCCTTCTGCACTGTAAGATTCTTCAGCAGCACCTCCCAAACCCGCGACCTCTACCGCCTAGAAGGACAAGGGCAGCAGGCGCATGGGAACACCACCACCTCCACGTTCCCCTCCCAGTCATACACCATCCTGACTTGGAAATATATCGGCCGTTCCTTCATCGTCGCTGGGCCACAATCCTGGAACTCCCTCCCTAACAGCACTGTGGGAGCACCTTCACCACACGGACTGCAGCGGTTCAAGAAGGCGGCTCACCACCACCTTCTCAAGGGGCAATTAGGGATGGGCAATAAATGCCGGCCTCGCTTCTTGGACTTTTGGCTAAGATCATGCGTAACTGACCTGACAGGGGAGTAACCATGACCCCAACGTGGTTCTCTCTGGATCAGGAAGGTGGTTCTCCTATGCTTTTTGGAAATAGGTGGTGTGTGGGGGGCTTGACCCATCCACCTCCATGGCACGAACCTGGTATTGCAGTACTTCCAGGAACGGTGCTTGGGCTCTAGGCCTTTTGGCTAAGAGCATTAGCGCAGGGTGATCCTTGATGTGTGCAAGGTGACCTCTGGCGTTTGTGATCTGACAAAGAATTGGAAAGATTGGCTACGAAAAATTTAAAATAATAAAAATTTTTTTTAAAAAATTAAAAAATAAATGCCGGCCTTGCCAGCGACGCCCACACGTCCCAGAAACGAATAAATTTTAAAAATCAGCAACCATGTCACCCTGGGTTACCTCACACAAACAGCCAATCGCTCGGCTATTCAACCGTGGGTGTGGGGGAAAAGCGATGGGAGTACGGACATCACAGGCAAGCCTGATTTTACGCTCGCACGCACACACATTAAAGCACGAGTCACTCGATTGACATCAGGATTGGGTACCCTGTCTGACTTTCTTTTAATCTGTCTCTGGTGTAGGGGCTGAGGCCAATTATGGTATCCCAGAGCAGCAGCACAGAGCGGCGACGCAGCAGCGCCATACAGTGTGAATATTACCCCAGGGAGCCATCAGGGCAGCAAAGAACCCAGTGATGGAGAGGCAGCAGAAATAGTGACACTTGCTCCCCCAACCTCATTACTGTGTGAGGGTCCCGGACATTCAGTGTAGTCACCGAGATACAGCATCCCACCGAAGGCATCCTCCTTGTGTGGTACGTGTACAGCCATTTTGTATTAACGAACCGCTTCATTTGAAAGCGCTCACTTTAGAATGAGGAAAGAACGAAAAAGGAAAGAAAGCTCTTGCATTTATATAGTGCCTTTCACAACCTCAGGATGTCCCAAAGCGCTCTACACCCAATAAAGTAATTTTGAAGTGTAGTCACTGTTGTAATGTAGGAAACACGGCAGCCAATTTATGCACAGCAAGCTCCCACAAACAGTAATGTGCAAAGGACCAGATAGTCTGATAAATATTGGCCAGGACACAAGGGAGAACTTCCATGCTCTTCTTTGAATAGTGTCCTGGGATATTTTACCCATCAATACTTTACCCTAGTGTTATAGACCTGTACCCACCGGTACTGTACCCCAGTGTTATACAGTGACAGACCTGTACCCACCAGTACTGTACCCCAGTGTTATACAGTGACAGACCTGTACCCACCAGTACTGTACCCCAGTGTTATACAGTGACAGACCTGTACCCACCAGTACTGTACCCCAGTGTTATAGTATCAGATCTGTACCCACCAGTACTGTACCCTAATGTTATAGTGACAGACCTGTACCCACCAGTACTGTACCCCAGTGTTATACAGTGACAGACCTGTACCCACCAGTACTGCACCCCAGTGTTATACAGTGACAGACCTGTACCCACCAGTACTGCACCCCAGTGTTATACAGTGACAGATCTGTACCCACCAGTACTGTACCCCAGTGTTATACAGTGACAGACCTGTACCCACCAGTCCTGTACCCCAGTGTTATACAGTGACAGACCTGTACCCACCAGTACTGTACCCCAGTGTTATACAGTGACAGACCTGTACCCATCTGTACTGCACCCCAGTGTTATACAGTGACAGACCTGTACCCACCAGTACTGTACCCCAGTGTTATACAGTGACAGACCTGTACCCATCAGTCCTGTACCCCAGGGTTATACAGTGACAGACCTGTACCCACCAGTCCTGTACCCCAGGGTTATACAGTGACAGAGCTGTACCCACCAGTCCTGTACCCCAGGGTTATACAGTGACAGACCTGTACCCACCAGTACTGTGCCCCAGGGTTATACAGTGACAGATCTGTACCCACCAGTCCTGTACCCCAGGGTTATACAGTGACAGACCTGTACCCACCAGTCCTGTACCCCAGTGTTATACAGTGACAGACTTGTACCCACCAGTACTGTACCCCAGTGTTATACAGTGACAGACCTGTACCCACCAGTACTGTACCCCAGTGTTATACAGTGACAGACCTGTACCCATCAGTCCTGTACCCCAGGGTTATACAGTGACAGACCTGTACCCACCAGTACTGTACCCCAGGGTTATACAGTGACAGACCTGTACCCACCAGTACTGTACCCCAGGGTTATACAGTGACAGACCTGTACCCACCTGTACTGTACCCCAGGGTTACACAGTGACAGATCTGTACCCACCAGTCCTGTACCCCAGGGTTATACAGTGACAGACCTGTACCCACCAGTACTGTACCCCAGTGTTATAGTATCAGATCTGTACCCACCAGTACTGTACCCTAATGTTATAGTGACAGACCTGTACCCACCAGTACTGTACCCCAGTGTTATACAGTGACAGACCTGTACCCACCAGTACTGTACCCCAGGGTTATACAGTGACAGACCTGTAACCACCAGTACTGTACCCCAGTGTTATACAGTGACAGACCTGTACCCACCAGTACTGTACCCCAGTGTTATACAGTGACAGACCTGTACCCACCAGTACTGTACCCCAGGGTTATACAGTGACAGACCTGTACCCACCAGTACTGTACCCCAGGGTTATACAGTGACAGACCTGTACCCACCAGTCCTGTACCCCAGGGTTATACAGTGACAGACCTGTACCCACCAGTCCTGTACCCCAGGGTTATACAGTGACAGACCTGTACCCACCAGTACTGTGCCCCAGGGTTATACAGTGACAGATCTGTACCCACCAGTCCTGTACCCCAGGGTTATACAGTGACAGACCTGTACCCACCAGTCCTGTACCCCAGTGTTATACAGTGACAGACTTGTACCCACCAGTACTGTACCCCAGTGTTATACAGTGATAGACCTGTACCCACCAGTACTGTACCCCAGGGTTATACAGTGACAGACCTGTACCCACCAGTACTGTACCCCAGTGTTATACAGTGACAGACCTGTACCCACCAGTACTGTACCCCAGTGTTATACAGTGACAGACCTGTAACTACCAGTACTGTACCCCAGTGTTATACAGTGACAGACCTGTACCCACCAGTACTGTACCCCAGTGTTATACAGTGACAGACCTGTACCCACCAGTACTGTACCCCAGGGTTATACAGTGACAGACCTGTACCCACCAGTACTGTACCCCAGTGTTATACAGTGACAGACCTGTACCCACCAATATTGTTACCCAGTGTTATGGAACTCAGAATGCTCTCTCCAGATACGTAAGTTTTGATGAATTAGGAGAGTGGGGGGGCGGGGGGGGGGGGGGAGTTGGGGGTTACAGAGTTCGTGTTAAAATGACACAGCCACCATTGCACCTATTGAAATCCAACCGTCAACGCTAACATTGTACACCAGCTTCTGCTCGCTGCCCGTCACACCACCCCACATCCCTTGAGCCGTCTCTCCCAGCCCGCCAAGAGCGTAAGCACGTTTCCCCCCCCCCGCACCTGGTTACCTAGTGGCATAGGCAGGTTTCACTTCATGAGGATTCCTTCGATCGGACCAGAAGATTAATAACCTGTCGAACAAAGGTTCAATGTTGGCGACCTCTGAACGATTTTCCGGGTATATCTGCAGCAAGCCACCGTGGACCTGGGGAGACCAAACCGAGGGGGTGAAGTAAAGACTTGCATTTATATAGCGCCTTTCACAACCACCGGGCGTCTCAAAGCGCCTTACAGCCAATGAAGTACTTCTGGAGTATAGTCACTGTTGTAATGTGGGAAACGCGGCAGCCGATTTGCGCACAGCAAGCTCCCACACACAGCAATGTGATAATGACCAGATCATCTGTTTTTGTGATGTTGACTGAGGGATAAATATTGGCCCCAGGACACCGGGGAGAACTCCCTCTGCTCTTCTTCGAAATAGTTCAGTGTGCACCATCTACAAGATGCACTGCAGCAACTCGCCAAGGCTTCTTCTGCAGCACCTCCCAAACCCGCGACCTCTACCCCCTCATCATCATCGTAGGCAGTCCCTCGAAATCGAGGAAGCCTTGCTTCCACTCTAAAAATGAGTCCTTCGGCGACTGAACAGTCCACTACAGGAATTACAGTGTCGGTCACAGGTGGGGAAAGATGTGGGATTGGCTTGCCGCACAGAAGGACCAGGGCAGCAGGCGCATGGGAACACCACCACCTCCACGTTCCCCTCCCAGTCACACACCATCCCGACTGGGAAATATATCGGCCGTTCCTTCATCGTCGCTGGGTCACAATCCTGGAACTCCCTCCCTAACAGCACTGTGGGAGCACCTTCACCTCACGGGACTGCAGCGGTTCAAGAAGGCGGCTCACCACCACCTTCTCGAGGGGCAATTAGGGACGGGCAATAAATGCTGGTCTTGCCAGCAACACCCACATCCCAGGAACGAATAAAATAATTGTTTTTTTAAATCCAGCAGTACTTACATTGATATCCCAGTCCCTGTTTAGATAATAAATACACGTGACACAGCGCCCATCACCATTTGGATTGTCGATATGTCGGACATACCCAGTTCCGTGCCCGGGGTAGCACGCCACCATTGCCTGCGGAAAGAGAACAGTTACCATCGGGGGTTACTCGCGAGACCATCAGCATCCACAACAATCGAAGGGGTCCGTCAGCACAGGCCGTCGCTCAGGCTGGTTGTTTGAGCAGGGAGGAGGGAGCTTCACTCCGTATTTGCTACATGCCTTACCCTGCTGAATAAAACTGCATTCAGCAGAGGAAATGTCACTTAACACCGGAACGGAATGGAGGAGCTGGGAATTTTTCAGTTACACAGCGAGTGACCCTTACCCTGCTGAATAAACAGCGACTCTCTACAGTTACACAGTGAGTGACCCTTATCCTGAATAAACAGTGACTCTGTACACTTACACAGTGAGTGACCCTTACCCTGAATAAACAGTGACCCTGTACAGTTACAGTGAGTGACCCTTACCCTGAATAAACAGTGACTCTGTACAGTTACACAGTGAGTGACCCTTACCCTGAATAAACAGTGACTCTGTACAGTTACAGTGAGTGACCCTTACCCTGAATAAACAGCGACTCTGTACAGTTACAGTGAGTGACCCTTACCCTGAATAAACAGTGACCCTTGCCCTGAATAAACAGTGACTCTGTACAGTTACACAGTGAGTAACCCTTACCCTGAATAAACAGTGACCCTTGCCCTGAATAAACAGCGACTCTGTACAGTTACAGTGAGTAACCCTTACCCTGAATAAACAGTGACCCTTGCCCTGAATAAACAGCGACTCTGTACAGTTACACAGTGAGTGACCCTTACCCTGAATAAACAGTGACTCTGTACAGTTAATGACCCTTACCCTGAATAAACAGTGACTCTGTACAGTTACACAGTGAGTGACCCTTACCCTGAATAAACAGTGACCCTTACCCTGAATAAACAGTGACTCTGTACAGTTACACAGTGAGTGACCCTTACCCTGAATAAACAGTGACTCTGTACAGTTTATATAGAACAAATTCCACGATTCCAGTCTTGTCTATCATCGCTCACCTGTCCAGACAGATCTTACACTTCCCTCTCTTACGATATTCTACTGTTACTTCAAAATGATTCCGGGGTTTTTAAATTCCAGCATGCTAGTTGGATGTCTATTCCATGTATCAGTCACTCTTTGTCAGCTGTGGCTCAGTGGGCAGCACCCTCGTCTCTGAGTCAGAAGGTTGTGGGTTCAAGTCCCACTCCAGGGACTTGAGCACAAATATCTAGGTTGACAGCGCAGCACTGTCTCAGGTGCTGTCTTTTGGATGAGATGTTAAACTGAGGCCCTGTCTGCCCTCTCAGGTGGACTTAAAAGATCCCATGGCACTATTTGAAGAAGAGCAGGGGAGTTACCCCCGGGGTCCTGGTTAATATTTATCCCTCGACCAACATCACAAACAGATTAACTGGATAATCGTCTCATTTACTGTTTGTGGGTCCTTGCTGTGGGCAAACTGGCTGCAGTGTTTGCCTACAAAACAACCATGATCGCATTTCATTGACAGTGATGTATTTTGGGATGTCCTGAGGAAGCAAAAGGCACTATATAAATGCAGGTTTGTTCTTTCTTTGTGAAGTGCTATATCGGCCTTACGTGAATTTGAACCTGTTCTCCTTGTCCCACTGTCATTAGTTTGAAGTATGGTTCCAGATTTACTTCGGGTACAGTAGCATTGTGGTTACGTAACTGGAGTAGTAATCCAGAGGCCTGGACTAATGATCCCGAGACACGAGTTCAAATCCCACCACGGCAGCTGGGGAATTTGAATTCAGTGAATTAAATAAATTTAGAATTTAAAAAAAAAACTAGTATCAGTGACCATGAAACGTCTGGATTCTCGTAAAGACCCATCTGGTTCACTAATGTGTTTTAGGGAAGGAAATCTGCCGCCCTTACCCGGTCTGGCCTATACGTGACTCCAGACCCACAGCAATGTGCTCTGAAATGGTCTGAGCAAGGTTGTTAGCAACACGGCTATGGAAAACTGCCCACACGGGACTGCAGCGGTTCAAGAAGGCGGCGGCTCACCACCACCTTCTCAAGGGGCAACTAGGGATGGGCAATAAATGCCGGCTTTGCCAGCGACGCCCACATCCTGTGAATAATTAAAAATAAATACGTACTCCGAGTTTGAGTCGCTGCCCTTCAAGGTTAAATAGCCCATGTGTAAAGTCATCCAAAAGAAAATAGTTTCTTATAACGTGCCAACGTTCTGCGCAGTAACTGGGGAATAGTCACACGTACCCGCACTTTGGGATGGGGTGCGACATAAATAAAAAACACTTGCATTTATATAGCGCCTTTCATGGCCTCAGGACGTCCCAAAGTGCTTTGCAGCCAATGAAGTACTTTTTGAAGTTTGGTAATGTAAGAAACTCGGCAGCTAATTTGCGCACAGCAAGCTCCCACAAACAGCAATGTGATAATGACCAGATCATCTGTTTTTTAACAATGTTGATTGAACGAGAAATATTGGCCCCAGGACACCGAGGGTAACTCCCCCTGCTCCTCTTCGAAATAGTGCCATGGGATCTTTTACATCCACCCGAGAGAGCAGACGGGGCCTCGGTTTAACGTCTCATCTGAGAGACGGCACCTCCGGCAGTGCGGCGCTCCCTCGGCACTGCACTGGGATCGTCAGCCTAGATTTTGCCGCTCGAGTCTCTGGAGTGGGACTTGAACCCACGACCTTCTGACACAGAGGCAAGTGTGCTGCCCACTGAGCCACGGCTGACAGTCAATGGCTGGACTACTCTACAAGGGCAACGACGCACGAGAACGATCGCTTGCAAGATTCGCAGAGCAGCAGAAAAAAAAATATATATATTTTTGGTGTTTCGGACCTCGCCACCGGCTCGCGGGGTCTAGCCGGGTGCTCGGGAGGTCGAGTTTGTCAGGCATTGCCGCAGGGCCCCCAATCACTCGACGGCAAGGATCGAGGACCCATACTTGAGGGAGCACAAAAAGTAAACGGCGCTAGGCTTTAAACTCCTACGCAACAGCCTCTCAAGACCAACAGCGCCAATGCAGATTTCCTCAGGAAGGTTTCAAGGTTTCTCATTCGTGTGTGTGCGTGTGTTCAACTGTTGGCGAGGGGGGTTACTGATTCTAAGGTGAACCCGATACTTAAGCTTCTAACTTTCGTGCCGAGAAAAATAAAACAATAGAATTTGCTACTATGGATGTTTCAATAGTCATGGAATGTATTGTGTATTGCGAGAGATCGTGGCGGAGGAGTGGCGAGAGATCGTGGCGGAGGAGCGGTGAGAGATCGTGGCGGAGGAGCGGTGAGAGATCGTGGCGGAGGAGCGGCGAGAGATCGTGGCGGAGGAGCGGTGAGAGATCGTGGCGGAGGAGCGGTGAGAGATCGTGGCGGAGGAGCGGCGAGAGATCGTGGCGGAGGAGCGGCGAGAGATCGTGGCGGAGGAGTGGCGAGAGATCGTGGCGGAGGAGCGGTGAGAGATCGTGGCGGAGGAGCGGTGAGAGATCGTGGTGGAGGAGCGGTGAGAGATTGTGGCGGAGGAGTGGCGAGAGATTGTGGCGGAGGAGCGGTGAGAGATCGTGGCGGAGGAGCGGCGAGAGATCGTGGCGGAGGAGCGGTGAGAGATTGTGGTGGAGGTGCGGCAAACGAGGGTACAGGGCCCAGAAGAGGCGAGGGCCCAGGGGCAGCACAGGCCCAGCCCACACTGCGAGCAGAGCTGGTTTCCAGTCGTCCTGGTTAACCCTTGCCACTGGACCAAGACCTAGCTCTGTCAAGCCCGTGTGGTGGCTGGTGTGCAACGGTCACCCCACGTTAAAAAAATCCACCCACAGGCATCTTCCACCCCTGGTGCTCAGGACTGGAACATCGGGTCCTTCGTTGAAACATCTGCGAACTCATCTCCTTTTGGTGTGGAAGCAAGTCATCCTCGTTCGAGGGACGGCCTATGATGATAGGCCGTAGTTTATAGGCCCCCAAATAATAACTTCACGGTGGGCGGGCAATAATCAAGGGAATAATGGAGGCATGTGAAAAAGGAACGGCAGTAGTCATGGGGAATTTTAACCTACATATCGATTGGTCAACTCAAATCGCACGGGGTAGCCTGGAAGAGGAATTCATAGAATGCATACGGGATTGTTTCTTAGAACAGTATGTTACAGAACCTACAAGGGAGCAAGCCATCTTAGATCTGGTCCTGTGTAATGAGACAGGAATAGTAAACGATCTCCTAGTAAAAGATCCTCTCGGAATGAGTGATCACAGTATGGTTGAATTTGTAATACAGATTGAGGGTGAGGAAGTTGTGTCAGAAACGAGCGTACTATGATTAAACAAAGGGGACTACAGTGGGATGAGGGCAGAATTGGCTAAAGTAGACTGGAAACACAGACCAAACGGTGGCACAATTGAGGAACAGTGGAGGACTTTTAAGGAGTCTTTCATAGTGCGCAACAAAAATATATTCCAGTGAAAAAGAAGGGTGGTAAGAGAAGGGATAACCAGCCGTGGATAACCAAGGAAATAAAGGAGAGTATCAAATCAAAGACCAATGCGTATAAGGTGGCCAAGGTTAGTGGGAAACTAGAAGATTGGGAAAATTTTAAACAACAGCAAAGAATGACTAAAAAAGCAATAAAGAAAGGAAAGATAGATTACGAAGGTAAACTTGCGCAAAACATAAAAACAGATAGTAAAAGCTTTTACAGATATATAAAACAGAAAAGAGTGACTAAAGTAAATGTTGGTCCCTTAGAAGATGAGAAGGGGGATTTAATAATGGGAAATGTGGAAATGGCTGAGACTTTAAACAATTATTTTGCTTCGGTCTTCACAGTGGAAGACACAAAAACCATGCCAAAAATTGCTGGTCATAGGAATGTGGGAAGGGAGGACCTTGAGACAATCACTATCACGAGGGGGGTAGTGCTGGACAGGCTAATGGGACTTAAGGTAGACAAGTCCCCTGGTCCTGATGAAATGCATCCCAGGGTATTAAAAGAAATGGCGGAAGTTATAGCAGATGCATTCGTTATAATCTACCAAAATTCTCTGGACTCTGGGGAGGTACCAGCGGATTGGAAAGCAGCTAATGTAACGCCTCTATTTTAAAAAAGAAAGGGGGCAGACAAAAGGCAGGTAACTATAGACCGGTTAGTTTAACATCTGTCGTGGGGAAAATGCTTGAAACTATCATTAAGGAAGAAATAGTGGGACACTATAGGAATAGTGCAATCAAGCAGACGCAGCATGGATTCATGAAGGGAAAATCATGTTTAACTAATTTACTGGAATTCTTTGAGGATATAACGAGCATGGTGGATAGAGGTGTACCGATGGATGTGGTGTATTTAGATTTCCAAAAGACATTCAATAAGGTGCCACACAAAAGGTTACTGCAGAAGATAGAGGTACGCGGAGTCAGAGGAAATGTATTAGCATGGATAGAGAATTGGCTGGCGAACAGAAAGCAGAGGGATAAATGGGTCCTTTTCGGGTTGGAAGTCGGTGGTTAGTGGTGTGCCACAGGGATCTGTGCTGGGACCACAACTGTTTACAATATACATAGATGACCTGGAAGAGGGGACAGAGTGTAGTGTAACAAAATTTGCAGATGACACAAAGATTAGTGGGAAAGCGGGTTGTGTAGAGGACACAGAGGCTGCAAAAAGATTTAGATAGGTTAAGTGAATGGGCTAAGGTTTGGCAGATGGAATACAATGTCGGAAAGTGTGAGGTCATCCACCTTAGGGAAAAAAAACAGTAAAAGGGAATATTATTTGAATGGAGAGAAATTATAACATGCTGTGGTGCAGAGGGACCTGGGGGTCCTTGTGCATGAATCCCAAAAAGTTAGTTTGCAGGTGCAGCAGGTAATCAGGAAGGCGAATGGAATGTTGGCCTTCATTGCGAGAAGGATGGAGTACAAAAGGAGGGAGGTCCTGCTGCAACTGTACAGGGTATTGGTGAGGCCGCACCTGGAGTACTGCATGCAGTTTTGGTCACCTTACTTAAGGAAGGATATACTGGCTTTGGAGGGGGTACAGAGACGATTCACGAGGCTGATTCCGGAGATGAGGGGCTTACCTTATGATGATAGATTGAGTAGACTGGGTCTTTACTCGTTGGAGTTCAGAAGGATGAGGGGTGATCTTATAGAAACATTTAAAATAATGAAAGGGATAGACAAGATAGAGGCAGAGAGGTTGTTTCCACTGGTCGGGGAGACTAGAACTAGGGGGCACAGCCTCAAAATACCGGGGAGCCAATTTAAAAGCGAGTTGAGAAGGAATTTCTTCTCCCAGAGGGTTGTGAATCTGTGGAATTCTCTGCCCAAGGAAGCAGTTGAGGCTAGCTCATTGAATGTATTCAAGTCACAGATAGATAGATTTTTAACCAATAAGGGAATTAAGGGTTACGGGGAGAGGGCGGGTAAGTGGAGCTGAGTCCACGGCCAGATCAGCCATGATCTTATTGAATGGCGGAGCAGGCTCGAGGGGCTAGATGGCCTACTCCTGTTCCTAATTCTTATGTTCTTATGATGACTGAGAGATAGCTACATTCAGAGATGCGACCCACCCATGTACTTTAGACAGAGAAATCTCTTCAGTCATCTCGACCCCAGAGGGCTGTGGAGGCTCAGTCATTGAGTATATTCAAGACGGAGATCGATAGATTTTTGGATACTAAGGGAATCAAGAGACATGGGATTAGTGCAGGAAGGTGGAGTTGAGGTAAAAGATCAGCCATGACCTCATTGATTGGTGGAACAAGCTTACTCCTGCTCCTATTCGTTGTTTAGATTGAAATAATGACAGGATTAAATGATTCCATCACCTACAATCCCAATGAGGGCATCATTAAAAATTAAGATTTTTTTAATGTGTTCGAGTGTCCTATTAAGAGGAAGCAAACAGCTGAATAATTCAACGAGGACAAGCGTGAATGAGAGAGGCCATTTGCTCACTCATCCATTAAATGTCTACGATCGTTGCATCATGACTTTCTCCTGGCATGGCACTGCCCGAGTCATAGTCCATTCCAGATACTGATCAATCTGCAAGCCCTGAACTTGCCTTTAATCAGTTCATACCCACGTCCCTTGTCCCGAAGTCTAATCGTGTTCTTAGTATCCCGTATCTCTCTACAAGGTCAATGGGTCATCATTTCAACAGAAAAAAATGGCCAATCCGCCAACAAATTACCCAGGGATCCTCGTTTTCCTTGGTACACCACAGCGGTCAGTGCCACAGGAAAACACGTTGCATTAGATTCATTCCCCACACACACACACACTGTGCGCAGTTACCGTGGCAACCGGGAGCCTTTCTATGCTCTGCTCCTGCCGAGCAGCTCCCAGGAACAAATAAATAACTACAAACTGGAAGGAGTTGAAGTGAGGTTAGAGACCACCCCCCCCCCCACTAGCTGGGAGGGTGGTGTGGAGGGGGGGGGGGGGGAAGATAAGGGCAAAAACACTATTCAAGCCAAAGTGAGGCCTACTCTTCCCTCGCTGTGATTCAGCCTTTCTGTAAATAGCACAGCCTTGCTGACTCACCCAAACTGCTCGGTGGGCAGAGATCGCGAAGGAAACAATGACTTGCTTTGATGTACCGCAGCTTATCAATGCACTCGCAGTGTTTCGACTGATTCCACGCACTCTGACCCGACCGTCGCCAAGTGGCCAAACGTCGGGGGCGGCCATTTTGGCCACAGCAGCATCCAATAGTCAGTCGGCCCTGGGTGAGAAATTCCTGCCCAGCCTGCTTATTGGTGGTGTTGGCTGGGGGAGGATTGTTATAGCCGGGGCGCGGAGAGTTTCCGGACTCTTCCGCAAAAGTGCCTGGGGATCTTTTGACTGGAGCGGGACCTCGGTCTAACACCACGTCCGAGCACAAAGAAATCTAGTCCGACACTCCCAGTGCAGTGCCGAGGGAGTGCCGCACTGTCGGAGGTGCCGACTTTCAGATGACACGTTAAACCGAGGCCCCGTCTGCTCTCTTGGGTGGACGTAAAAGATCCCACGGCCACTATTTTGAAGAAGAGCAAGGGAGTTCTCCCTGGTGTCCTGGGGCCAATATTTACCCCTCAATAAACATCATTAAAAAAAACAGATTGGCTGGGTCATTATCACGTTGCTGTGTGTGGGAGCTTGCTGTGTGCCGCGTTGCCCACATTACAACAGTGACTACATTCCAAAAGTACTTCATCGGCCGTAAAGCGCTTCAAGACGCCCGGTGGTTGTGGAAGGCGCTATATAAATGCAATCCTTTCTTTTTCTTTGAAGCCCCACTCCAGAGACTTGAGCACACAGATCCAGGCTGACACTCCCAGTGCAGTGCTGAGGGAGCGCCGCACTGTCGGAGGTGCCGTCTTTCGGATGAGACGTTAAACCGAGGCCCCGTCTGCTCTCTCAGGTGGACGCAAAAGATTCCACGGCCGCTTTTTCATAGAATTATGGAATAGTAGAACACAGGAGGAGGCCATTCGGCCCATCGAGTCTGCGGCGGCTTTGTCGAAGAGCAGCCCAGTTAGTCCCACGCCCCCGCTCTTTCCCCATATTCCTGCAATTTTTTCCTCTTTCAAGTATTCATCCAATTCCCTTTGAAGGCAACGATTGAATCCGCTTCCACCTCCCTCTCGGGAAGAGCAGAGGGGAGTTCTCCCCAAGATGGCCAAGCCAAAATGTACCCCTCAATCAAAACCACTAAATTTTAAAAAACTGATTATCTTGGTCATTATCACGTTGCTGTTTGTGGGAGCTTGCTGCGCGCGATATGGCAAGTTCGCCAGCGAGAATTGGCACCTTCAGGATAGGAGAGATAAACCGACTCAACCCAGATAGGAATGTAGCTAAGTAGCCGCTTACAGAGTGAATTCAGTAGGCCTCAATCATCATCCTCACAACAACAACAACTTAGATTTATATAGCGCCTTTAACGTAGTGCAACGTCCCAAGGCGCTTCGCAGGAGTGCTATGAGACAAAAATTTGACACCGAGCCACGCAAGTAGAAATTAACGCAGTTGCTTGGTGAAAGAGGGAGGTTTTAAGGAGCGTCTTGAAGGAGGAAAGAGAGGTAGAGAGGCGGAGAGGTTCAGGGAGGGAGTTCCAGAGCTTGGGGCCCAGGACACAGAAGGCACGGCCACCGATGGTGGAGCGATTATAATCAGGGATGCTCAAGAGGGCAGAATTGAAGGAGCGCAGACATTTTGGGGGGGGGGGGGGGGGGGGCGGGGGGCCAGAGGAGATTACAGAGATAGGGAGGGGCGAGGGCTTTGAAAAGAAGGATGATAATTTTGAAATCGAGGCGGTGCTCAACAGGAAGCCAATGTAGGTCAGCGAGCACAGGGGGTGATGGGTGAGCGGGACTCGTCGCAGGTTAGGACACGGGGGCAGCTGAGTTTTGGACGAGCTCAAGTTTGCGTAGGGTAGAATGTGGGAGGCCAGCCAGGAGTGCGTGGGAAGTGTCAAGTCTGGAGGTGACAATGGCATGGGTGAGGGCTTCAGCAGCGGATGAGCTGGGACAGGGAGAATCCCCCTCCCCCCCCCTGGAGGATCAGTGGTGGAACCAGCAAAACATACAAAGCAGCCGTTTCCTCCCATTGTGAGCAGCGCGGACTTTACGATGCCAGACACAACCGTCAGGGATTAGAAAGGGGGAGGAGGGAAAGGCTCACAGCACAGCGCTGTTCCACAATGTGGGAAGCACAGCCAGAGAAACACAATCGCAGCCCCAGCCGTTTCTCACCTTCCGGCAGGGTCACTGAGTTTACGTCGCACGCAATTGGGAAAATAAATCGCACCGGGGGGGAAACTGGGTGATGCAGTGGGCGCCACGCTTGACCTTTCACCTCTGGGACCCTGCGGTCAAATCCGGCCAAGACAGGAGTATGGAACCAACAAACAACTTGCATTCATATAGCGCCTTTCGCCTCGTAGAACACTCCGCAGGAGTGTGATCAAATGAATTTGACACCGAGCCGCATAAGGGCAGGCGACCAAATGCTTGGTAGGTTTTAGGGAGCGTCTTAAAAAGGAGGAGAGAGAGAGAGAGAGAGAGAGAGAGGCGGAGAGGTTTAGGGATCGAATTCCAGAGCTTTGAGGCCCAGGCACCTGAAGGCACGGCCACCAAGAGCGACAAGGGAATAAAGGGGTTATGGGGAGCGGGCGGGGAAGTGGAGCTGAGTCCATGATCGGATCAGCCATGATCGTATTAAATGACGGAACAGGCTCGAGGGGCCGTGTGGCCGACTCCTGCTCCTATTTCTTATGTTCTTATGTTCAATGGTGGCACGATTAAAATCAGGGATGTTCAAGAGGGCAGAATTAGGGGAGCGCAGACATCTCGGGGGGGGGGGGGGGTTGTGAGGCTGGAGGAGGTTATAGGGATAGGGAGGCAGAGATCGAGACAGAGATAGATACAGAGACTAGGCCTATATTCTCTAGAGAATAGGGTGCAGCGAGACCATGAAAGGATTTGAAAACAAGGATAAGAATCTTGAAACAGAAAAATGCAGGAAATACAGTATGTGTGGAGACGAAGGGTCATCGACCTGAAACGTTAACTCCGTTTCTCTCTCCACAGATGCTGCCTGACCTGCTGAGTGTGTCTCCAGCATTTTCATGGAATAATACAAGCTTACAGCTGAGGAGGAGGCCATTCGGCCCATCACAACCGTGCTGGCTCGTTGAAAGAGCGGATGTGCACAGTTGCACCATCCCTGCTTTTTGTCCGTAACCCTGCATGCCCCTCACCCTCTTGGGCACAGTGGTTACGTCACTGGACCAATGATCCAGAGGCCTGGACTAATGACCAGGGGACCAGAGTTCAAATCCCACCACAGCAGCTGGGGGGAATTTAAACAGCTGCTTGTCGGAAAAAAAAGCCATCTGGTTCACTTTAATGCCCCTTTCGGGAAGGAAATCTGCCGCCCTTACCCGGTCTGGGCCTACACGTGACTCCAGACCCACTGTGGTTGACTCTTAACTGCCCCTCTGAAATGGCCCAGCGAGACACTCATAAGAAATAGGAGCAGGAGTAGGCCATTTAATACGATCATGGCTGATCTGATCATGGACTCAGCTCCACTTCCCTCCCCGCATCCCTTATCGGTTAAGAAACTGTCTATCTCTGTCTTAAATTTATTCAATGTCCCGGCTTCCACAGCTCTCTGAGGCAGCGAATTCCACAGATTTACAACCCTCCGAGAGAAGAAATTCCTCCTCATCCCTGTTTTAAATGGGCGGCCCCTTATTCTAAGATCGTTCCCTCTAGTTCTAGTCTCCCCCATCAGTGGAAACATCCTCTCTGCATCCAACTTGTCAAGCCCCCTCATAATCTTATACGTTTCGATAAGTTCACCTCTCATTCTTCTGAATTCCAATGAGTAGAGGCCCAACCTCCGCAACCTTTCCTCATAAGTCAAACTGTAGGAGAAAAAAATGTTCCCCTCACAGGACTGCAGCGGTTCAAGAAGGCGGCTCACTGCCTCCTTCTCGTGGGCGATGAGGGATCGAGTTTGTTTGTCGACCTTTACAGAGATCGAATCAGTCCGCATTGCACATTCTTTCCTCTTGTGTCAAATTGGAACGGTGCCCAAACCATAAATCCTTAAAAGGAGGTGAGGGGCAGTGGACTGGAACCACTGCCCCCTCTGTTCAGGTGATCCACTGCTCCGGAATTTCATGATGCAACAGGGAGGCAGCAAAACAGCCCCCCCTCGCCTCCCCTCCCAATTGCATTTACTCTCGCCGCAGTGCTGAGGGAGAGCCGCACTGTCGGAGGGGCCGCCTTTCAGATGGGACGTTAAACCGAGGGCCCCGTCTGCCCCCTCGGGTGGACGGTAAAGATCCCGCGGCCACTATTTCGAAGAAAATAAAAACAGATGATCTGGTCACTGATCTCATTGTTGTTTGTAGGAGCTTGCTGTGTGCAAACTGGCTCCATTACGACAGTCACTGCACTTTAAAAAGTACTTCATTGGCTGCAAAGCGCTTTGGGACAAGCAGCAGTCATGAAAGGCGCTATATAAATGCAGGTTCCGTCATTCCTTTTAAAACATAGAAACATGTTTTAAAAGGAACGACGGAACCTGCATTTAGAATCTCCTCGCTTGCTGCTGTACCTTGCTATTCTTCCATGTCTCAACCTGGACACCGAGTGTTTGGGGCGGGAGAGGCGGGACTATTCCACCAAGGAGGGCGTCACAGGCAAACCTGAACCGGCTCTCAGCTGACGTTCAAGGGGACAATTTCGGCCGGGAGTCGCTGGATGGTCCTTAGCGAGAGATGCCGAGAGTCAATCAGAGCACTCGCCGCGATAAACTCGCTCCGTAACAGGCCGGGCCGCGAGCTGGGACCCGTCAGTATCGCGCGGGGCAGCGTGCATTTATCTGCAACACCGTTGTGGTAATGATGACCCCGGATAGATACGTAGATTAGTTGGGGAAGGTGGCAGCAAGATCTGCGTGACACCAATCCAAATATTAGGAATGGATTAAGAAAGGGAAGGGACAGTCCGTTACTTCCTTCTGGTATTTTTCCTTCTGACCTCAAGGAGCAGCTGCCGATTTATAGGCAGCCGCCAATCTCACAAGGTTAAAAAAACCTTACCCTCTAATTGACCTCACTATGTGCCTATTGCTACGAATTTTGAGCTTAACACAGATTGAATTACCCACAAGCAACGGCAAATGAGACAGGCTCAATAATGTACACACACACACATAGTCACCCCAACACAAATATTGACACAGGCACAGAACCCAACTCACGGGGATTTAGAAGAGGAGAGGAGGAAGGGGGGAGGGGAGGGAGAGAGAGGGTGAGGGGGGGGGGGAGAAGGAGAGAGGTGAGGGGGGAAAGGAGAGGGGGGAAAGGGGAGAGGAGGAAGGGGAGGGGGGGAATGGGGAGGGGGGAATGGGGAGGGGGAATGGGGAGGGGGGAAGGAATGGGGAGGGGGAATGGGGAGGGGGGAATGGGGAGGGGGAATGGGGGAGGGGAATGGGGAGGGGGAATGGGGGAGGGGGGAATGGGGGAGGGGGGAATGGGGAGGGGGGATGGGGAGGGGGGAGGGGGGAATGGGAGGGGGGGAATGGGGAGGGGGGGAATGGGGAGGGGGAATGGGGAGGGGGGAATGGGGAGGGGGGAATGGGGAGGGGGGAATGGGGAGGGGGAATGGGGAGGGGGGAATGGGGAGGGGGGAATGGGGAGGGGGGAATGGGAGGGGGGAATGGGAGGTGGGAATGGGGAGGGTGGAATGGGGAGGGTGGAATGGGGAGGGTGGAATGGGGAGGGTGGAATGGGGAGGGTGGAATGGGGAGGGTGGAATGGGGAGGGGGGAGGGGGGAATGGGGAGGGGGGAGGGGGGAAAGGAAAGAGGGGAGGGGGGAAAGGAGAGAGGGGAGGGGGAAAGGAGAGAGGGGAGGGGGAAAGGAGAGAGGGGAGGGGGGAAAGGAGAGAGGGGAGGGGGGAAAGGAGAGAGGGGAGGGGGGAAAGGAGAGAGGGGAGGGGGGAAAGGAGAGAGGGAGGGGGAAAGGAGAGAGGGGATGGGGGAAAGGAGAGAGGGGAGGGGGGGGAAGGAGAGAGGGGAGGGGGGGGAAAGGAGAGAGGGGACGGGGGGAAGGAGAGAGGGGACGGGGGAAGGAGAGAGGGGAGGGGGGAGAAAGGAGCGAGGGGAGGGGGGAAAGGAGCGAGGGGAGGGGGGAAAGGAGCGAGGGGAGGGGGGGGAAGGAGAGAGGGGAGGGGGAAAGGAGAGAGGGGAGGGGGGGAAAGGAGAGAGGGGAGGGGGGGAAAGGAGAGAGGGGAGGGGGGAAAGGAGAGAGGGAGGGGGGAAAGGAGAGAGGGAGGGGGGGAAAGGAGAGAGGGGAGGGGGGGAAAGGAGAGAGGGGAGGGGGGAAAGGAGAGAGGGGAGGGGGAGAAGCAGAGAGGGAGGGGGAAGGGAGAGAGGGGAGGGGGGAAAGGAGAGAGGGGAGGGGGGAAAGGAGAGAGGGGAGGGGGGGGAAGGAGAGAGGGGAGGGGGGGAAGGAGAGAGGGGAGGGGGGAAGGAGAGAGGGGAGGGGGGGAAGGAGAGAGGGGAGGGGGGAAGGAGAGGGGGGAGGGGGGGAAGGAGAGAGGGGAGGGGGGGGAAGGAGAGAGGGGAGGGGGGAAGGAGAGAGAGGAGGGAGGGAAGGGGGGGGAAGGAGAGAGGGGAAGGGGAGGAGAGAGGGGAGGGGGAAGGAGAGCGGGGAGGGGGGGGGAAGGAGAGAGGGGAGGGGGAAGGAGTGAGGGGGTAGCGGGTTTGATGGGAGTGAGGGCGCCTGGGGTGGAGGGGGAAGTGGGGGGGAGGG
>NC_092002.1:9563237-9685065 GCF_044704955.1 Pristiophorus japonicus
GGGGGGGGGGGAGAGAGAGAGTGAGGGGGGGGGGAGAGAGAGAGTGAGTGAGGGTGGGGGGGGGGGGGAAGGAGAGGAGACAGGGGGTGGAGAGAAGAGGGGGCAGAGGGAGAGGGCGGTTGTGGAGAGAAATGGGGTGATGGCAGGGGCTGGGGGGGAATGAAAATGTGGACAGTGGGGATGGGCGAGCGTGGCTGGGTCAAATTCCCCTCCTTTCTCCCCGCTCCCGTACAACTCAGCATCTCAGTAAGTCGGTGTACACTGCTCCCGACAGCTGGAATCAAAGGGTGTGTTCGGAGTAGCAAATAGCCCGGGAGGTCGTTCCCCTGGCCCGGACCCTCCTTACCTTCGTCCTCCCGTTGATCAGGTAGCTCCCGAGTCGTCCAGCGCTGTAGATGATCAACTCGTCGATCCTGGACATGAGCAGCCCGATGTTGGCGCATCCTTGCTCCTGGCCGTCCACCCAGGCGATCTTGTCGCCGCGGATGCTGCGGGTGGGGACGTGGAGTGGGCTGACCACCTTTCCGTCCACCAGCGTCCCGTTGCGGTGGAGGGCCAGCACCTCCTGCAGGATCCGGCTGCCCAGGCTCTCGCCCAGGAAATTGTCCTTAATGCAGATGCCGTAGCAGTTCATGCAGGGCACCACGTACTTGCTGACCAGCTCCTGGGGGGCAAAGGCCCACCAGCGCTCCGTCGTGCCCGGCCCGGTCCATCTCCCCGCCGCCTTGGCACCCCGCGGGGGCGATGTTCTCCTCCCGCCGCCACCTTCTCCCGCTTGGCGTCCTTGCAGCGGCAGGGGCCGTCGGGGTAACCGTTGAGCGCGCCCGCGTTGCCGTCGCCGTTCTCCAGCCGCCGCCGCTTGTGGCACGGCTGGGGGGCACCACCGCCAGGACCCGGACCGCCGCCGCCTCCTCCTCCTCCTGCGCCACCCTGCCACGGGCGCGGGGGGCGGCGCGGGGCGGGGGCTCTCGCCGTTCTCCGCGCCGGAGAGAGCCGGGTGTGCGTGCGGCGGGCGGCCGTGCCTCCTGGCGCTGCCCGCGCCCGCCCCCTCGCCGGGGGGCGCGCTGACCCTCTCCGCCGCGGGCGCCTGGGGCCCCCCGGAACCCGGCGGCGAAGGCGTCACCTCCCGGGGCAACGCCTTGCCGATGCCCTCCTCCTCCTCCTCCTCCTCCTGCGACCCGGCCCCAGCCCCCCTGGCACTGCCCGCCTCGCCGCTGAAAGCCTCCAGACCCATCGGCACGCCCTTGGGGGTCACCGCACCCCACGCCCCGGCACTCGGCTCCGCTGCCCGGCAAGGGTGCTCCTGCAGACCCTCAAGACTCCTGCAAAGATGCGCTTTCAGACGCTCCAACTGCGGGGGCTCTGCCATCTCAGCTCACGTCCCGGGGCCATGCCTGACAAGAATCCCCACTGCCCTGCCGCCGCACAGAATGTGCATCTCATGCTGCAAAACTTGCCCCCTTGCACAATGCCATTTCCTCCCCCTACACACCCAGCCCACTGAACCTTTTCCGATCACAAAAACCCCAAGCCCCCGGGCGGATTGCAACCGACCGCCGGCCGCCCGACGCTGCATTCAATCTTTTGCGTGCACTGGAAGTTGCATTGCTCGCCGCAGTCGCCCCGCACCGAATCCCGGAACCCGCCACCGCTTCTCCATCGGCGCTTGTGTCAATCACACGTGCACACCCGCACCACGTGACCCGGTAAACACATTCACAAAAAAATACTCCAGCCCCGGCAGTAGCGCGGCGCCGCCGGCAGAGGGCAGCGGCGAGAGGGGGCGGGCGAGGGCAGACTCTTAAAGGCACACACACGCTCACCAGGGATTGCTTTTAAAGCGACCCCCTTCCTAATTATTGCACTATTTCGAAGACAAGCGGGGAGGGTGGCAGATATCCCCAGATTCCTGATCCCAATATTTCTCCCTCAATCGACATAACAAATAGATTATCTGGGTCACAGAGAAACATAGAAAATAGGTGCAGGAGTAGGCCATTCTGCACCTTCGAGCCTGCACCACCATTCAATGAGATCATGTCTGATCAGTCACCTCAGTATCCTTTTCCTGCTTTCTCACCATACCCCTTGATCCCTTTAGCCGTCCACCTCACGTGCATAAAATTCACGCACAGGCATCTTCTACCCTTCAATATGTAGTTCAGAACCTGGAATATTAGGTCTTTCATTGAAACACCTGTGAACTCATCCTTTTTTGGCATGGAAGCAAGTCATCCTCGATACGAGGGACTGCCTATGATTAGCCGTAAGGGACATATCCAACTTCCTCTTGAATATATCCAAAGAACTGGCATCAACAACTCTCTGCGGTAGGGAATTCCACAGGCTAACAACTCTCTGAGTGAAGAAATTTCTCCTCATCTCGGTCCTAAATGGCTTACCCCTTATCCTTAGGCTGTGTCCCTGGTTCTGGACTCCCCCAACATCGGGAACATTCTTCCCGCATCTAACCTGTCCCGTCCCGTCAGAATTTTATATGTTTCTATGAGATCCCCTCTCATTCTTCTAAACTCCAGTGAATACAGGCCCAGTCGATCCAGTCTCTCCTCATATGTCAGTCCTGCCATCCCGGGAATCAGTCTGGTGAACCTTCGCTGCACTCCCTCAATAGCAAGAACGTCCTTCCTCAGATTAGGAGACCAAAACTGAACACAATATTCAAGGTGTGGCCTCACCAAAGCCCTGTACACCTCCCTGCTCCTATACTCAAATCCTCTCGCTATGAAGGCCAACAAACCATTTGCTTTCTTCACCGCCTGCTGCACCTGCATGCCAACTTTCAATGACTGATGTACCATGACACCCAGGTCTCGTTGCACCTCCCCTTTTCCTAATCTGTCGCCATTATCACATTGCTGCTTGTGGGAGCTTGCTGTGCGCAAGTTGGTTGCTGCATTTCCAACATTACAACAGTGGGCTACACTGCAAAAAAAAAAGTACTCCATTGGCTGTAAAGTGCTTTGAGACGCCCGTGGTTGTGAAAGGCACTATATAAATGCAAGTCTTTATTTATTATTGCCAAAAATCTCAATTGCCGAAACATAACTCTTGTCAGTTTCATAAGAACATAAGAAATAGGAGCAGGAGTCGGCCATACGGCCCCTCGAGCCTGCTCCGCCATTCAGTAAGACCACGGCTGATCTGATCTTGGCCTCAACTCCACTTCCCTGCCCGTTCCTCATACCCTTTGACTCCTCTATTTATATATAAGTTTTTAATTGCAAGTCTGGATACAATCTGAAATACGCAGTAGGTCACATCCCCATCACTTTCAAAGAAAAGAGGTGTTAATTTTTATTTTTTTATTTTTATTTTTTTATTTGTTGCCAATCTTTCCAATTCTTTGTCAAATCATCTTGTCAGATTACAAACGCCAGAGGTCACCTTGCACACATCAAGGATCACTCTGCGCCAATGCTCTTAGCCAAAAGGCCTAGAGCCACTGCACCGTTCCTGGAAGTACTGCAATACCAGGTTCGTGCCATGGAGGTGGATGGGTCAGGCCCCCCACACACCTCCGTGGAGGTGGATGGGTCAAACCACTCCACCCACCTCCTATTTCCAAAAAGCATAGGAGAACCACCTTCCTGATTCAGGGAGAACCACGTTGGGGTCATGGTTACTCCCCTGTCAGGTCAGTTACGCATGATCTTAGCCAAAAGGCCGCAGAAAATATTTACTAGAATGATGCCAGAACTGAGAGGTTTTAACCATCAGGAAAGATCAAGCTGGGTCTCTGTTCTCTCGAAAAGAGACAGCTGAGGAGTGATCCAATCGAGATCTTTAAGATTATGAAAGGGTTCAATAGGGTCGATGTAGAGAAGATGTTCCCACTTGCGAGCGAGACCAGAGCTAGGAGTCATAAATATGGGATAGTTACTAATAAATCCAATGGGGAATTCAGGAGAAACTTCCTTACCCAGAGAGTGGTGAGAATGTGGAGCTCTGTAAGGGGTTTTCACAGGGTTGTTGTGCCTTGGGTGTCTCTCTCTGGGCTTCTGCCCTCACAGCTTATGCCTGGCCTGTGAGGTACCCTGAGTGCTGCAAGAGCACCCCTGGAGAGACTGTGTCCACAGCTTATGAAGGGGGTTTTGAGACCCGTGCGTCTCCACAGCTTATGCCTAGCCTGTGAGGTACCTGTGAGTGTCAAACTCTCCTAACCCCTTCTTCCCTAACCTGTGACACACAGTTGAGCGTTTTCGAGGCGCTCCTAGCTTCCCTTACACTGTTCTGACATGAGACTCACGATCAGGAGATGTAATACAATAGAACTGAGACAAGGTGATTCCAAGAGGAACTTTAGGCTTCCAATTTATTTGACAAGGTGTAACTCAACAAACAGCAATACACCAACAAAACAATCCCCCTAAATCCCACTAAAACGGACCCAACGAAAATCTTTACACCAGTTTAGCAGTACAATGCCCAACCTCCCACCTTTCCTGGCCTAACTGAGTTGGGAGTTCTGGGGACCAGAGGTTATACTCACTACTGTGCCTTCCGCAGTCTGGTGGTTTGTTTCTTCTATCTTCGGTGTCTTCGGTTTTCCTTCAGTGTCGAGAGGCTTGCTGGTTGTGGTTGTTGGATGACGAGGGCAGGGAAAATCATCTCTTCTTTTTCACTACGTCAGAAACCCCTTTTTATAGCCAGATTATCCAGTCCGCCTCTCCTGCTGAAGTCGATTCTTCTCATTGGTGGACTTTTTGATTTTGAAAAATGCAGCAGTTTTAGATTGGGTTTTTTTTTTCCACTGATGTTAACCTACTCAAGGTTTGAGTGGGTGTTGATTGCCTTGGCCTCCTGTAGCCATTGTGCTAGTCTGGCCTGAGCCAGATATTTCTATGCCTGATGAAAAAGGTGTTGGAATATGTATGTGGCATTGTTTAAATGCTAATGTTTTCAAGGGGCAAGTTTCGAGGGTATACAGTTCCCAGACAATTTGATTAGTTCCAATGTCCAAACTGGCCCTTTTGATATTGACCCCACCCCTTTTCTTGCAGACCCAACATACACCTTTTAAAAATCCCAAATTCGATTAAAGTTCGTAGTTTCTTCCATGTGCACTTCAGGATTTCAAACTTTCTGGTAGATAGTTCCAAATTAAATTCCCTTTCCGATGAGTCCAAACACTGGAGGGGGGGGGGGGGTCTCCATTCATTTGTGTCCCAAAGTTTTCCTTCCATCGGTTTCAATTCACAGCGCAGACTGATCCCACAGCCCTTTTCCTTCTGGGTAAAATGAGGAGGTTTCCGTCCTCCCCTACAGCTCGCTGCCACAGGGAGTGGTTGAGGCGAATAGTATCGATGCATTGAAGGGGAAGCTCGATAAAGGAGAAATGAATGAAAGGTGAAGCCCTCATCCAGGCCTTTGTTACCTCTAGACACGACTATTCGAACACACTCCTGGCTGGCATCCCAAGTTGTACCCTCCGTAAACTTCTGCACTCATTTCTCCTTATATGGTTCCGTTTCAAATTTTTGTCTGATAATCGGTCCTGTTTAGATAGAGATTTAGATAGGTTAAGCGAATGGGCTAAGGTTTGGCAGATGGAATACAAGTGTCGGAAAGTGTGAGGTCATCCACCTTGGGGAAAAAAACAGTAAAAGGGAATATTATTTGAAGGGGGAGAAATTACAACATGCTGCGGTGCAGAGGGACCTGGGGGCCCTTGTGCATGAATCCCAAAAAGTTAGTTTGCAGGTGCAGCAGGTAATCAGGAAGGCAAATGGAATGTTGGCCTTCATTGCGAGAGGGATGGAGTACAAAAGCAGGAAGGTCCTTCTGCAACTGTACAGGGTATTGGTGAGGCCGCACCTGGAGTACTGCGTGCAGTTTTGGTCACCTTACTTAAGGAAGGATATACTAGCTTTGGAGAGGGTACAGAGACGATTCACTAGGCTGATTCCGGAGATGAGGGGGTTACCTTATGATGATAGATTGAGTAGACTGGGTCTTTACTCGTTGGAATTCAGAAGGATGAGGGGTGATCTTATAGAAACATTTAAAATAATGAAAGGGATAGACAAGATAGAGGCAGAGAGGTTGTTTCCACTGGTCGGGGAGACTAGAACTAGAGGGCACAGCCTCAAAATACGGGGGAGCCAATTTAAAACCGAGTTGAGAAGGAATTTCTTCTCCCAGAGAGTTGTGAATCTGTGGAATTCTCTGCCCAAGGAAGCAGTTGAGGCTAGCTCATTGAATGCATTCAAGTCACAGATAGATAGATTTTTAACCAATAAGGTTAATTAAGGATTACGGGGAGCGGGCGGGTAAGTGGAGCTGAGTCCACGGCCAGATCAGCCATGATCTTGTTGAATGGCGGAGCAGGCTCGAGGGGCTAGATGGCCTTCTCCTGTTCCTAATTCTTATGTTCTTATGTTCTTATGTTATGTGAAGCACCCTGGGACGTTTTACTAGGTTAAGGGTGCTCTATCAATACAAGTTGTTGTTGGTTTTGATATGACGATGGGGTGAGATGAAGATGGGTGGGAGGAGCCTCGAGTGGAGCATAAACCCTGGCACGGAGCCGTTGGGCCGGATGGCCTGTTTCTGGGCTGTAAATACTTTGGGCCAGACTTTCCATAAAGGCCCTCAACGCCCCATTGCCCTGTGAGAAGGATGGCTAGCGCTCGGCGAAAAAAAGCGGGCGAGAAGTTCCGTTTTGAAGGAAGAAGGTGACAAGAACCGATCGCCCGGCGACAAAATGGCCATTGCACACTCATTCTTGGCGTTTTTTTCCCGGCGGGCAAGCACCAAGTTAGCCAAATGGGCGGTCGTTACCGGAATGGATGGTAAGTCGAAAAATTTAGCCCGAGGATGCGGTTGGGCCTAGGGAGGGGGGGAAACTTAAAAAAATATGTCATTCATTAATAAAAAAATTAAACATATACAAAACATTCCCAAGACAGTTTTAACCCTAATCGCCGTGGTAAGATTTAAATGAAATAATTACAGAACCTTTACCTTACCTCTCTTTGCAGGGCCCCCCCCGCTTACCGCCCGGTTTAAGCAGCTTTTACAGGGCGGGTCTCTCGGCAATCTTGATGTCGGCGGTTGAGCCCAAACTCGCGGCCCTGGCAGTTGTTCTCGTCGTTGCACGTGAGTGGTTTGGTCTCCGGCGGGTGACTTCAGCCGTGGGCGATACCGAGGCAAAAAACTTACCTGGACACTCTCGGCCGGGTGAAAAACCAGCTGGAGACTGGCCCGTGGACTTTAAGCGTCAATAGATTTCAATGCCTCCCTCGCTCAGAGAGT
The DNA here is from genome assembly GCF_044704955.1 of Pristiophorus japonicus. Classification (NCBI taxonomy): domain Eukaryota; kingdom Metazoa; phylum Chordata; class Chondrichthyes; family Pristiophoridae; genus Pristiophorus; species Pristiophorus japonicus. The sequence continues at coordinate 9,570,513 of NC_092002.1, forward strand.
GGCGAATCTTTCGGAGGTTCCCGGCCTGCGAACCACTGTCGCACAGTCCAAGGTCGGCAGGCGGAGCCAGCCGTTGGTCCCCGTGCCGTGTCCGGTCAATGTAAGATAACCGCAGTCGGCATCATGTCCCCTGACATCGGGGTGCAAGGACAGCTACGCAAACTGCTGGCAGCAATATCTTTCCATCTGAGAGGCCTATAGAAACATAGAAAATAGGTGCCGGAGTGGGCCATTCGGTCCTTCGAGCCTGCACCACCATTCAATGTGATCATGGCTGATCATGCAACCTCAGTACCCCATTCCTGCTTTCTCTGCATACCCCTTGATCCCTTTAGCCGCAAGGGCCACATCTAACTCCCTTTTGAATATATCTAACAAACTGGCCTTAACAACTTTCTGTGGTAGAGAATTCCACAGGTTCACCACTCTCTGGGTGAAGAAGTTTCTCCTCATCTCGGTCCCAAATGGCTTACCCCTTATCCTTAGACCGTGACCCCTGGTTCTGGACTTCCCCAACATCGGGAACATTCTTCCTGCATCTAACCTGTCCAATCCCGGTCAGAATTTTATATGTTTCTACGGGATCCCCTCTCATTCTTCTATTCGATACAAAGCCTGCGGAACTTACTTTTTTGTGGTTCCCGCACAGCTGAAGATGACCCCAAAGTGAACCCACCAAGCCTATCCCACTGCCAACATTCCCGCTTATTTGAACAGTTTTGGTCTCCTTATCTAAGGAAGGTTATACTTTCCTCGGAGGCGGTACAACGGAAGTTCACTAGATTGATCCCTGGGATGAGAGGGCTGTCTTATGATGAGAGGTTGTGTAGAATGGGCCTATACTCTCTGGAGTTTAGAAGAATGAGAGATGATCTCATTGAAACATACAACGTTCTGAAGGGGTAGATGCTGAGAGGTTGTTTCCCCCGGGCTGGAGAGTCTAGAACCAGGGGGCACAGTCTCAGAATAAGGGGTCAGCCATTTAGGACTGAGATGAAGAGGAATTTCTTCACTCGGAGGTGATGAATCTTTGGAATCCTCTGCCCCAGAGGGCTGTGGATACTGAGTCTCTGAATATATTCAAGGCTGAGGTCGATAGATTTTTGGAGTCTAGGGGAATCAAGGGATATGGGGATCGGGCGGGAAAGTGGAGTTGAGATCGATGATCAGCCGTGATCTCATTGATCAATTTACAGGCTCGAGGGCCTACTCCTGCTCCTATTTCTTATGTTCTTATTTTTTGTCGGGTGCCGGGCCCCTTTAAGGGGATGCGCGGCCCCTTTAAGAGGCTGTACGGCCCTTTCACAGTTCCGCGCACGCGAAAAGTTACACTGAATAAGCCAGTCCCAGGCTGTGTGGGTCTGGCAGTCGCTCGAACAGCGCTGGAATCTGGAAGGTAAGTGAGTCACTGTACAGGAACATTGCCCACTGCCCCGATCCTTGGGAAGATACAATAACTTGCATTTATATAGTGCCTTTAACCTAGTAAAATATCCCAAAGAGCTTCACCGGAGCATAATCAAACAAAACTTGAGGCCGAGCCACATAAGGAGATATTGGGTCAAAAAGGTAGGTTTTAAGGAGCGTCTTAAAGAAAGAAAGACTTGCATTTATATAGCGCCTCTCACGACCTCAGCACATCTCAAAGAACTTTACAGCCAATGAAGTACTTTTGCCCTAAGTGGAGGAAGTGCATCTGGGAGGGCGCTGAGCACCTCGAGTCTCGTCGCCGAGAGCATGCAGAAACCAAGCGCAGGCAGCGGAAGGAGACTGCGGCAAACCAGTCCCACCCACCCCTTCCCTCAACCACTGTCTGTCCCACCTGTGATAGGGACTGTAAATCCCGTATTGGACTGTTCAGCCACCTGAGAATTCACTTTTAGCGTGGAAGCAAGTCTTCCTCGATTTCGAGGGACAGCCTATGATGATGACATCTCAAAGCGCTTTACAGCCAATGAAGTACTTTTGACCAGGACACCGGGGAGAACTCCCCCTGCTCTTCTTCGAAATAGTGGCCGTGGGATCTTTTACGTTCGCCTGAGAGAGCAGACGGGGCCTCGGTTTAATGTCTCATCCGAAAGACGGCACCTCCGACAGTGCGGCGCTCCCTCAGCACTGCACTGGGAGTGTCGGCCGAGATTTATGGGCTCAATTCCCTGGAGTGGGGCTTGAACCCACAACCTTCTGACTCAGAGACGAGTGTGTTGCCCACCGAGCCACAACTGAGACAAACGGAAGTGAGAAAGAGGCGGACGCGAAGGAGGAAATTAAAATATTGTTTTTTTTCAGTCCCAGGTAGTGACTCACTTACCTGTCAGATTCCATTCCTGATGAGGGAACCGCACCCCTTCAAAACAAAACCTGGTTTTTCCCTTTTGTGACTGGTAAACAGACAGAAGTATATGTTTGTTCTGAGGAAAGATCATTGACCTGAAACCTTAACTCTGCTTCTCTCTCCACAGATGCTGTCCAACGCACTGAGTGTCTCCAGCATTTTCTGTTTTTATTTCAGATTCCCAGCATCGGTGATATGTCCTTACTATACAGTATAAATGCACACGAGGTCCATACTTGAGAGAAGGTCACTCTGTGACCAGTTACCTTTAATACCAAGACCTCAAGTGATGAAGGAGCTTCCCCTTTTATACCTGAAAGTCCAGGTTAGGAGTGTCTCCCACAAGTTTGCCCCCTTGTGGTCAATGTTCTCAAGGTATACAACTTAGGTCAGCTTATACATGGGTTACAATGATAGTTGAATACATGACATCACCCCCCCCCCCTCACCCCAAAGTCTTATTGGGATCACAGGTTGAGTCTCTCTGGTGGTTTACGCTCCCTTGTAGAGCGCCTGAGTTGGGGCTCCGGTTGTTGGGCGCTGGCCTGAGTGTCTGCTGTTTGCGGTGCCTCAGGCCTGTCCGGACTGCCCACAGTGACTGGGCTCTCCTCCCTTTGGTTCCGGTGTTCGGTCACCTGTGGTGGAGTAAACTCTACGTCGTGTTCTTCCTCTGCTTCTTCTATAGGGGTTGCTGAACCTCCTTTTAGTTTGATGCACGTGTTTGCGGCAGATTTGTCCATTGGTAAGTTTAATTACCAAAATCCTACTCCCCTCTTTGGCAATCACAGTGCCTGCAAGCCATTTGGCCCCTGCAGCGTAATTAAGGACAAAAACAGGGTAATTGACATCAATACATCGCGCCCTCGCATTCCTGTCATGGTAGTCACATTGTGACTGGCGCCTGCTCTCAACAATTACTTTCATAGTAGGGTGTATAAGGGATAACCTGGTTTTGAGCGTTCTTTTCATTAGCAGCTCTGCAGATGGAACTCCTGTGAGCGAGTGGGTCGGGATCTATAGGCCAACAGGAGGCGTGATAAGCGGCTTTGTAGGGAACCACCTTGGATTCTGAGCATCCCCTGTTTGATTATCTGCACTGCTCGTTCTGCCTGGCCGTTTGAGTCCGGCTTGAATGGTGCCGTTCTAACATGGTTAATTCCATTGCCTGCCATGAAGTCCTGGAATTCAGAGCTTGTGAAGCACGGGCCATTGTCGCTGACCAAGACGTCCAGTAGACCATGGGCGGCGAACATTGCCCGTAGACTTTCTGCCGTGGCAGAGGATGTGCTTGAATTTAAAATGGCACACTCAATCCATTTGGAGTAGGCAACTACTACAACCAAAAACATTTTTCCCATGAAAGGACCTGCGTAGTCCACATGGATACATGACCAAGGCTTGGCGAGCCAGGACCAGAGGCTAAGGGGGGCTTCCCTGGGTGCGTTGCCCAGCTGAGCACACATGTTGCACCTGCGAACACAAAGTTCCAGGTCTGCATCTATCCCTGGCCACCAAACGTGTGACCTGGCAATTGCCTTCATCATGACAATGCCCGGGTGCTCATTGTGAAGTTCTCTGATAAACATCTCTCTGCCCATCTGGCGCATGACTACTCGGCTTCCCCACAGTAGGCAATCGGCCTGAATCAAGAGTTCATCCTTGCGCCTATGAAACGGTCTAAATTCCTCAGGGCATGTCCCGTACGTGGCTGCCCAGTCCCCATTCAGGACACATTTCTTAACTAAAGACAGTAGCGGGTCTTTATTTGTCCAGACTTTAATCTGACGGGCTGTCACAGGTGAGCCTTCGCTTTCGAAAGCTTCAACAGCCATGACCATCTCAGCAGCATGCTCGGTAGCCCCCTCAGTGGTGGCTAGTGAGAGCCTGCTGAGTGCATCGGCGCAGTTTTCGGTGCCCGGTCTGTGCCAAATTGTGTAGTCATAGGCAGCTAACGTGAGTGCCCACCTCTGTATGTGGGCCGATGCGTTTGCATTTATGGCCTTGTTGTTGGCCAAAAGGGACGTTAGGGGTTTGTGATCTGTCTCCAGCTCAAATTTCCTGCCAAAAAGATACTGGTGCATTTTTTTTACTGCATATACACATGCTAGCGCTTCCTTTTCTACCATCCTGTAGCCCCTTTCTGCCTGGGACAGACTTCTGGAGGCATAAGCTACCGGCTGTAACTGACCCTTGGCATTCACATGCTGCAACACACACCCGACCCCATAGGACGACGCATCGCACGTTAGAACAAGTTTCTTACACGGGTCATATAACGTTAACAGTTTGTTGGAGCATAACAAATTGCGTGCTCTATCAAAAGCCCTTTCCTGGCTGTCCCCCCATACCCAACAATCATGACCTTTGCGTAGGAGCACGTGTAGCGGCTCTAACAGCGTGCTCAATTTGGGAAGAAAGTTACCAAAATAGTTCAGGAGCCCCAGGAACGAACGCAGCTCCGTCGTGTTACGGGGTCTGGGTGCTCTCTGGATCACTTCCGTTTTGGACGCAGTAGGGCTGATCCCGTCTGCTGCTACCCTCATCCCCAGGAATTCTATCTCTGGAGCTAAGAAGACGCACTTTGCCTTTTTCAGTCGCAGCCCTACCCGGTCCAGTCTGCGTAGCACCTCCTCCAGGTTGTGGAGGTGTTCTTCAGTATCACGACCCGTGATGAGGATGTCGACTTGAAAAACCACCGTCCTTGGAATCGACTTGAGGAGGTTTTCCATATTTCGCTGAAAGATCGCGGCGGCCGAACGGACATCTGTTATACTCAAACAACTCCTTGTGTGTCGTGATGGTGGTCAGCTTCTTCGACTCACTCGTCAGCTCCTGGGTCATGTAAGCTGAGGTCAGGTCCAATTTTGAAAAAAGTTTGCCACCGGATAGCGTCGCAAAGAGGTCCTCCTCTCTCGGTAACGGGTACTGGTCTTGGAGTGACACCCGATTGATGGTGGCCTTGTAATCACCACATATCCTGACCGACCCATCCGCCTTGAGCACCGGCACGATCGGGCTTGCCCAGTCACTGAATTCGACTGGCGAGATGATGCCTTCCCTCAGCAGGCGGTCCAATTTGCATTCTATCTTTTCCCGCATCACGTACGGCACCGCTCTGGCTTTGTGGTGTACTGGCCTGGTGTCCGGGTTTATGTGAATCACTACCTTGGTCCCCATGAAAGTGCCGATGCCGGGTTGAAATAATGAGTCAAATTTGTCCAGGACCTGTGAGCATGATACTCGCTCCGCAGAAGAAATTGCATTGACATCGCCCCATTTCCAGTTCATGACAGCAAGCCAATTCCTCCCCAGTAGTGCGGGACCGTCCCCCGGGACAATCCAGGGTGGCAACATGTTCTCCGAATCTTTGTGGGTCATGACTACCGTGGCGCTGCCTAGCACCGGAATGATCTCCTTTGTAAATGTCTGTAGCTGTGCATCAATCAGCAATAATTTTGGCCTCCTGGCCTTGGACACCCACAACCTTTCGAACTGTTTGATACTCATCAGGGACTGGCTGGCCCCCGTGTCTAGCTCCATTAATACTGGGATGCCATTGAGGAGCACTTTCATCATTATCGATGGCGTCCTGGTATATGAACTATGTATGCGTTCCACATGAACTCGCTGAACTTCAGCTTCCAGCGATTTCCCCCAGTATTCATTTGGCCTCGTAGGGCTTACATCGGGCCCGTCCTCCTCGTACATCAACCTGGCTGCAAGCTTCCTGCATATACGCGCCAAGTGACCGCTGACGTTGCAGTTTCTGCAGGTATATTGCTGATACCTGCAAGCTCTGGCTGGGTGTTTGTCTCCACACCTCCAGCATGAGCTGGAGGCCCCGTTGTTGGAAACAAAAGGTCCATTACCAGTCGATGGTCTCTGACTGTCTCTGTAACTGTCCTTAAGCGCACCATTAACAGGTGTTGATTGCCCCATTACTGGCCGCATTGTCCCTTGCGATGGCATGAATCGCCGTTCAGCTAGCCATTGTCTCTGTTGAATTCCCCCTTTGGGTTCGACTACATGTTGGGGCATGTCCAATTGCCCTTGTCTGCCTAGAGAACTGTGTGCCGTGTTAACAATGTTGACTCCCTGGTCGTTTGCCGCACTTGAGCCAAGATTTTTGTCATATATCATTCTGGTCTCTTCCTCCCCTGAGATAAATGTCTGGGCTATCAGAGCCTCCGCTTCCAAGGTCAAGTCTTTGGTCTCAATCAGTTTCCAGAAAACCCCAGCGTGCCCGATGCCCTGAATAAAAAAGTCTCGCAGCATCTCCGCTCTGCATGCATCTGGGAACTTACATAGGCTCTTCAGTCGCCGGAGGTCTGCCACGAAGTCTGGAACGCTTTGCCCTTCTCGCCGCCGGTCCGTGTAAAACCGGTGTCTCGCCATGTGCATGCTGCTCGCCGGTTTAAGGTGTTCCCCGATCAACTTACTGAGCTCTTCGAACGTCTTGTCCGCCGGCTTCTCTGGCGCTAGAAGGTCCTTCATCAGGGAGTACGTTCTGGATCCACAAACCGTCAGGAGATGAGCCCTGCGTTTGTCGGCCGAATCCTGTCCCAACCATTCCTTAGTGACAAAACTTTGCTGTAGTCTCTCAATAAAGTCGTCCGAATCATCACCAACACAGTACCTCTCTTCTGTGCTGCTAGTGGCCATGCTCGCGTGGTTTAAATCCCAGTTTCTCGTCGCCAATGATATGTCCTTACTATACAGTATAAATGCACACAAGGCCCATACTTGAGAGAAGGTCACTCTGTGACCAGTAACCTTTATTACCAAGAACTCAAGTGATGAAGGTGGGTGGAGCTTCCCCTTTTATCCCTGAAAGTCCAGGTTAGGAGTGTCTCCCACAAGTTCACCCCCTTGTGGTCAATGTTCTCAAGGACTTAGGACAGCTTATACATGGGTTACAATGATAGTTGAATACATGACAGTTGGCAGTATTTTGCTTTTGTACAGCACCATAGCATCGACAACGATGTCCAACACCGTCTCCAATGCGCCAGAGCAGCCTCCGGTCGCCTGAGGAAGAGAATGTTCGAGGATCAGGCCCTCAAATGTGGCACGAAGCTCATGGGCTACAGGACTGTAGTAATACCCGCCCTCCTGTATGGCTCAGAGACGTGGACCATGTACAGCAGACAGCTCAAGTTGCTGGAGAAATACCGCCAACGATGTCTCCGCAAGATCCTGCAAATCCCCTGGGAGGACAGATGCACCAACGTTAGCGTCCTCGATCCGACCAACATCCCCAGCATCGAATCACTGACCACACTTGATCAGCTCTGCTGGTCGGGCCACATTGTCCGCATGCCCGACACAAGACTCCCAAAGCAAGCGCTCTACTTGGAACTCATACACAGTAAGCAGAGGAAACGTTTCAAGGACACCCTCAAAGCCTCCCTGACACCTGGGAGTCCCTGGCCAAAGACCGCCCCAAGTGGAGGAAGTGCATCCGGGAGGGCGCTGAGCACCTCGAGTCTCGTCGCCGAGAGAATGCAGAAAACAAGCGCAGGCAGCGGAAGGAGCGTGCGGCAAACCAGACTCCCCACCCTCCCTTTCCTTAACCACTGTCTGTCCCAACTGTGACAGAGACTATATTTCCCATATTGGACTGTTCAGTCACCTGAGAACTCACTTTTAGAGTGGAAGCAAGTCTTCCTCGATTCCGAGGGACTGCCTATGATGATGAGACGATAAAAGACAGAGGTCCATCTAGTTCATCTTCTACCATCCTGCCAAATGCATTAGGAACATAGGAACAGGAGTAGGCCGCACTTGGTCAATGCAGCCTAACTCTAGTCCTTGACCCGAGGATATTTGATCAGAGATTGAGCAGACTAAAACAACAACAACTTATATTTACATAAAGCCCTTAATGTCCCAAGGCACTTCACAGGACTGTTTTAAGCCAAAACAAATAAATTTGACACCGAGCCACATAAGAAGAAATTACAGCAGATGCTTGGTCAAATAGGTCGGTTTTAAGGAGCGTCTTAAAGGAGGAAAGAGAGGTAGAGAGGCGGAGATGTTTAGGGAGGGAGTTCCAGAGCTTGGGGCCCAGGCAGCTGAAGGCACGGCCACCGATGGTGGAACGATTATAATCAGGGATGCTCAGGAGGGCAGAATTAGAGGAGTGCAGACATCTCGGGGGGGATTGTGAGGCTGAAGGAGGTTATAGGGATAGGGAGGCAGAGATCGAGACAGAGATAGATACAGGGACTAGGCCTATATTCTCTAGAGTTTAGAAGAATGAGAGGTGATCGAATTGAAACATACAACATTCTTACAGGGCTTGACAGGGTAGGTGCAGGGAGGATGTTTCCCTCGGGCTGGGGAGTCTAGAACCAGGGGTCACAGTCTCAGGATAAGAGGTCGGCCATTTTGGACTGAGATGAGGAGAAACTTCTTCACTCAGAGGGTGGTGAATCTTTGGAATTCACTCCCCAAGAGGGCTGTGGAGGCTCAGTTTTTGAGTATATTCAAGACAGAGGTTGATAAATTATTGGGAACGAAGGGAGTTAAGGGATTGTGGGGATAGTGCAGGAAAGTGGAGTTGAGGTCGAAGATCAGCCGTGATCTTATTGAATGGCGGAGCAGGCTCGAGGGGCCGAATGGCCTACTCCTGCTCCTAATTCTTATGCAGTTCGGTCTGGCGGGAGGGTCGGTAAGCAGAGGAAAACAGATTTAAGATAATCGGCAAAAGAACCAGAATGGGAGATCGGAAATGTATTTACGCGGTAAGTTGCTGTGGATGTGGAATGTGCTGCCTGGAAGGGCAGTGGGAGCAGATTAAATAGTAACTTTCCAAAGGGAATGGGATATATATTTGAAAAGGAGAAATTTGCACAGGTATAGGGAATGAGCAGAGCGATGGGACTAATTGGATAGTTTGATCAAAGAGCTGACACAGGCAGAATGGGCCGACTGGCCTCCTCTGTGCTGTAAGATTCTGTGATTCCAGTGTTTGCTGTACCGACAGCATTGTACAACTTTGACTTTATGCCAATTAATAATTGCACAATTGCAAGTTCATTGTTTTTTTAACAAGTTCCAGTTAATGGTATGACTTCTCTTATTGTAAGTTGTTGTATACGCTTGTCACTAGGCGAGTGTATCTTCAACGTTTCCCAGAAGTGGACCCATTGCTCGGGACGGGATTGGTCAAGGCTGGAACCACCCGCCCTCTGGGGGCAGCATCACCTTTCCTTGTCACTTGTCACTTTACGGAAAGCGATCGAAACTAGCCCGGAATCAGTCTGCAGAATAACCACGAGCTTGATTTGTTCACATCTGGTTTATTTCCCTTTAATTTTTGTCAAGTTCCCCGCACCCACAGTGGCACTGAATCAGAAAGAAAGAAAGATGTGCATTTCTATAGCGCCTTTCACGACCACCGGATGTCCCAAAGCGCTTTACAGCCGATGAAGTACTTTTGCAGTGTAGACACTGTTGTTAATGAAGGAAAGATTAAGCTGAAAGTTCAGCCACTGTTGGCGAACAGCAAAGACTCAGAATCAGCAGTGTCAGCCGTGACTCAGTGGGCAGCACACTCGCCTCTGAGTCAGAAGGTCGTGGGTTCAAGTCCCACTCCAGGGACTTGAGCACTTAAACCTAGGCTGACACTCCCCAGTGCAGTGCTGAGGGAGCGCTGCATTGTCGGAGGTGCTGTCTTTCGGATGAGACGTTAAACCGAGGCCCCGTCTGCTCTCTCAGGTGGATGTAAAAGATCCCGTGGCCACTATTGCGAAGAAGAGCAGGGGAGTTCTCCCCGGTGTCCTGGGGCCAATATTTATCCCTCAATCAACATAACAAAAAAACCCCCAGATTATCTGGTCATTATCACATTGCTGTTTGTGGGAGCTTGCTGTGCACATGTTGGTTGCCGCGTTTCCCACATTACAACAGTGTCTACACTTCAAAAGAGTACTTCATTGGCTGTAAAGTGCTTTGAGACGCCTGGTGGTTGTGAAAGGCGCTGTATAAATGTAATTATTTCTTTCAGTAGTGAGACGAATGGATAAACAATTGGATATGTACTTGAATTTGTCGGGTTATGGGGAAAAAGCTGGAGTGTGGGAGTTAATTACATCGCTCTTTCAAAGAGCTGACACAGGCATGATGGGCTGAACGGCATCCTTCTGTGCTGTATGATTCTATGAAGGAGATGCATCTATTTTTGGTGGCACGATTTGAAGGGGGCATGTTGGCCAGAGTTCCAGGAGAACTTCCTGCACCTCTTCAAGGCATGTCATCTATAGCTCAGTGGGTAGCCTCTGAGTCAGAAAGTTGTGGGTTCAAATCCTACGCCACGGAGAACAGAATCTACCCTGACACTCCAGTGCAGTGCTGAGGGAGTGCTGCACTGTCGGAGGTGCCGTCTTTTCGATGAGAAGTTAAACCGAGGCCCTCTCAGGTAGACATAAAAAATCCCATAGCAGGAGAGTTCTCTCCGGTGTCCTGATCCAATATTTATGGTGATCTGGTCCTTATGCTGTATGTGGAAAAAAGAAAGACTTACATTTATATAGCGCCTTTCATGACCACCGGACGTCTCAAAGCGCTTTGCAGCCAATGAAGTACTTTTGAAGTCTTACTGCAGCTGTACAGGGCCTTGGTGAGGTCTCACCTGGAATATTGTGTTCAGTTTTGGTCTCCTAATCTGAGGAAGGACATTCTTGCTATTGAGGGAGTGCAGCGAAGGTTCACCAGACTGATTCCCAGGATGGCAGGACTGATATATGAGGAGAGACTGGATCGACTGGGCCTGTATTCACTGGAGTTTAGAAGAATGAGAGGGGATCTCATAGAAACATATAAAATTCTGACGGGATTGGACAGGTTAGATGCAGGAAGAATGTTCTCAATGTTGGGGAGTCATAGTCTAAGGATAAGGGGTAAGCCATTTCGGACCGAGATGAGGAGAAACTTCTTCACTCAGAGAGTTGTTAACCTGTGGAATTTTCTACCACAGAGAGTTGTTGAGGCCAGTTAGTTAGATATATTCAAGAGAGAGTTAGATGTGGCCCTTACGGCTAAAGGGATCAAGGGGTATGGAGAGAAAGCGGGAAAGGGGTACTGAGGGGTGAATGATCAGCCATGATCTTATTGAATGGTGGTGCAGGCTTGAAGGGCCGAATGACCTACTTCGTCACCTATTTTCTTTGTTTCTATATCACTGTTGTAATGTAGGAAACACAGCAGCCAATTTGTGCACAGCAAGCTCCCACAAACAGCAATGTGAAAATGAACCAATAATCTGTTTTAATGATGTTGATTGAGGGATAAATATTGGCCCCAGGACACCGGGGAGAACTCCCTGCTCTCCTTCGAAATAGTGCCGCGGGATCTTTTACATCCACCTGAGAGAGCAGACGGGGCCTCGGTTTAACGTCTCATCTGAAAGACGGCACCTCCGACAGTGCGGCGCTCCCTCAGCACTGCACGGGGAGTGTCAGCCTAGAGTTATGTGCTCAAGTCTCTGGAGTGAGACTTGAACCCACGACCTTCCGACTCAGAGGCGAGAGTGCTGCCCACTGAGCCACGGCTGGTACTTGCTGTGGGAGCTTGCTGTGCGCCGATTGGCTGCCGCGTATCCCACAGCACAACAGCGACGGCACTTCAAAAATTGGCCGTAAAGTGCTTTGAGAGGATTGTGAAAGGCGCTATAGAAATGCAAGCTCGTTCTCTACTGCAGGCCACACACATGGGCTGAAACACTGGGAGGGTGGGGAAGAGAGAGACTGGGGGCGGGAGGGGGGAATGGGTGGGATACTGGACATTCCCTGGGACCAGGGGCCAACAGATGAGGTGAAATGTTCATGATTCTGCATACGTTGCTGCAATTTCCATCACAGTTCATTGTACTTCCAGTAAGTGAGCACATCGCGTGCCAAATTGTAGCTTGTTTAATAATACGTCTTTGCAAAATGTGGGACAATGTGGAGCAACTTTGGGAATGATGTCAGGCTTTAGAGAGGGTGCAGAGGAAAGTTGCCAGAAACGGTACCAGGTTTGAGGGACTTCAGTTTAGTGGAGAGACTGGAGAAGCTGTGATTGTTCTCCGGATAGCAGAGAAGGTTAAGGGGAGGTTTAACAGAAGCATTCAAAATAGTGAGGGATAGATCGGGAGAAACGATTTTCATTGGCAGGAGGGTCAGTAACCAGAGGACACAGATTTAAGATAATTGGCAAAAGAAAGGGCCAAGGGGGGGAGTGGGGGGTGGGGAGATGAGGAAAAACATTTTTTACGCAGTGAGTTGCTATAATCTGAAAGGCAGGTTCAACAGTAACTTTCAAAAAGGAATTGACAGGGAAACATTTGCTGGACTATGGGGAAAGAGCAGGGTGGGGGGGAGTGTGGGACTGATTGGAGAGCTCGACCAAAGAGGCAGCACAGGTTCGATGGGCCGAATGGCGTCCCTCTGTGCTGTGTGAGGCGGAAGACACATTCACTCGTGGTGCAATGGCCCAATGCCCAACACAAAAAAATCTGCAAAGGGATATAAACAGGCTACGTGAGTGGGAAAAAATTGGCAGCTGGAGTATAATGTGGGAAAATGTGAGGTTATCCACTTTTGCAGAAAAAATAGAAAAGCAAATTATAATTTAAATGGAGAAAAATTGCAAAGTGCTGCAGTACAGAGGGACCTGGGGGTTCCTTCTGCATGAAACACAAAAAGTTAGTATGCAGGTACAGCAAGTAATCAGGAAGGCAAATGGGATGTTGGCCTTTATTGCAAGGGGGATGGAGTATAAAAGCAGGAAAGTCCTGCTACAACTGTCCAGAGTATTGGTGAGGCCACACCTGGAGTACTGCGTGCAGTTTTTGTCTCAATATTTAAGGCATTGGAGGCTGTTCAGAGAAGGTTCACGAAGTTGATTCCAGAGATGAGGGAGTTGACTTATGAAGATAGGTTGAGTCGGTTGGGCCTATGCACATTGGAGTTCAGAAGAATGAGAGGTGATCTTATCGAAACATATAAGACAATGAGGGGGCTCGACAAGGTAGATGCAGAGAGGATATTTCCACTCGTAGGGGAAACTAAAACTAGGGGACATAATCTCAAAATAAGGGGCTGCCCATTTAAAACTGAGTTGAGGAGGAATTTCTTCTCTCAGAGGGTTGTAAATCTTTGGAATTCTCTGCCCCAGAGAGCTGTGGAGGCTGGGTCATTGAATATATTTAAGGTGGAGATAGACAGATTTTTGAGCAATAAGGGAGTAAAGGGTTATGGGGAAGTGGAGCTGAGTCCATGATCAGATCAGCCTTGATCTTATTAAATGGCGGAGCAGGCTCGAGGGGCCGAATGGCCAACTCCTGTTCCTATTTCTTATGTTATGCTCTTTTGTTCTCATCCCTCTGGTGCCAGCTTGAATCAGCCTGTGGAGTCCCGCCTCCGATGGTGAAGGTTGTGGGCCCTTCCAGGACTTGACCGACACTTCATGTGCAGTACTGGAGGGGTGCTGCTTTGTCAGTGGTGTGTGTCCATCTGGTGAGATGTTAAACCGAGGACCAGGCCCGGCAGATATCAAAGGAGGCCCCCTGGTTTCTTACTCAGCATTCTACCCTCAAGTAACACCACCCAGAATACATTAACTGGCCCTACATCTCAACAACAACTTATATTTGTATAGCACCTTTAACATAGTGAAACGTCCCAGGGTGCTTCACAGGAATGTTATGAGATAAAAAATTTGACACCGAGCCGCATAAGTAGAAATTAGCGCAGGTGACGAACAGCTTGGTCACAGAGATAGGTTTTAAGGAGCGTCTTGAAGGAGGAAAGAGAGGTAGAGAGGTAGAGAGGTTTAGGGGGGGGAGTTCCAGAGCTTGAGGCCCACCGATGATTGAGCGATTATAATCAGGGAGGCTCAGGAGGGCAGAATTAGAGGAGCGCAGACATCTCGGGGGGTTGTGGGGCTGGAGGGGATTACAGAGATAGGGAGGGGTGAAGCCATGGAGGGATTTGAAAATATGGATGAGAATTTTGCAATTGAGGCGTTGCTTAACCGGAAGCCAATGTAGGTCGGCGAGCACAGTGGTAATGGGTGAGCGGGACTTAGTGCGAGTTAGGACACGGGCAGCCGAGTTTTGGATCACCTCTAGTTTACGTAGGGTAGAATGTAGGAGGCCAGGCAGGAATAGTCAAGGCTAGAGGTGACAACAGTTAGTCTGTTCTGGGTGGTGATACATGAGGGACTTCAGTGATGTGGATAGACTGGAGAAGCCAGGGTTGTTCTCCCTGGAGCAGAGAAGGTTGCAAGGAGATTTGATCGAGGTGTTCAAAATCATGAGGGGTCTGGTCAGAGTAGATAGAGAGAAACTGTTCCCATTGGTGGAAGGGTCGAGAACCAGAGGACGCAGATTAAGGCTATTGGCAGAAGAACCAAAGGTGACATGGTTAGGATCTGGAATGCGCTGCCTGAGAGGACGGTGGAGGCAGACTCAATCGTGGCTTTCAAAAGGGGAGTTGGATAAGTACCTGAAGGAAAAAAAATTGCAGGGCTACGTGGAAAGGGCGGTGGGAGTGTGATTGGCTGAGAGTCGCACGGGCTCGACGGGCCGAATGGCCTCCTTCTGTGCTGTAACCGTTCCATGATTCTATAAGTCCACATCACACTCTACTTCTCTACTTTGTTGTTTTAAAGTGCTGTGATGTGATTGGAGAGACGTGATCCTTAAACGCAAGCTCATTCTGTCTCTGCTTTACTTCTTATCCATGCCTTTGTGACCTCTAGACTTGACTATTCCAACGCACTCCTGGCTGGCCTCCAACATTTCTACCCTACGTAAACTAGAGCTGATCCAAAACTCGGCTACCCCGTGTCCTAACTCGCACCGAGACCCGCTCACCCATCACCCCCTGTGCTCGCTGCCCCGTGTCCTAACTCGCACCGTGTCCCGCTCACCCATCACCCCCTGTGCTCGCTGCCCCCGTGTCCTAACTCGCACCGAGTCCCGCTCACCCATCACCCCCTGTGCTCGCTGCCCCGTGTCCTAACTGGCACCGAGTCCCGCTCACCCATCACCCCCTGTGCTCGCTGCCCCCGTGTCCTAACTCGCACCGAGTCCCGCTCACCCATCACCCCCTGTGCTCGCTGCCCCGTGTCCTAACTGGCACCGAGTCCCGCTCACCCATCACCCCCTGTGCTCGCTGCCCCGTGTCCTAACTCGCACCGAGTCCCGCTCACCCATCACCCCCTGTGCTCGCTGCCCCGTGTCCTAACTGGCACCGAGTCCCGCTCACCCATCACCCCCTGTGTTCACTGCCCCGTGTCCTAACTCGCACCAAGTCCCGCTCACCCATCACCCCCTGTGCTCGCTGCCCCGTGTTCTAACACGCACCGAGTCCCGCTCACCCATCACCCCCTGTGCTCGCTGCCCCCGTGTCCTAACACGCACCAAGTCCCGCTCACCCATCACCCCCTGTGCTCGCTGCCCCGTGTCCTAACACGCACCGAGTCCCGCTCACCCATCACCCCCTGTGCTCGCTGCCCCGTGTCCTAACACGCACCGAGTCCCGCTCACCCATCACCCCCTGTGCTCACTGCCCCGTGTCCTAACTCGCACCAAGTCCCGCTCACCCATCACCCACTGTGCTCGCTGCCCCGTGTCCTAACTCGCACCGAGTCCCGCTCACCCATCACCCTCTGTGCTCGCTGCCCCGTGTCCTAACTCGCACCGATTCCCGCTCACCCATCACCCCCTGTGCTCACTGCCCCGTGTCCTAACTCGCACCGAGTCCCGCTCACCCATCACCCCCTGTGCTCACTGCCCCGTGTCCTAACTCGCACCAAGTCCCGCTCACCCATCACCCCCTGTGCTCGCTGCCCCGTGTCCTAACTCGCACCGAGTCCCGCTCACCCATCACCCCCTGTGCTCACTGCCCCGTGTCCTAACTCGCACCAAGTCCCGCTCACCCATCACCCCCTGTGCTCGCTGCCCCGTGTCCTAACTCGCACCGAGTCCCGCTCACCCATCACCCCCTGTGCTCGCTGCCCCGTGTCCTAACTCGCACCGAGTCCCGCTCACCCATCACCCCCTGTGTTCGCTGATCTACATTGGCTCCCTGTTAAGCAACCTGTCCATTTCAAAATTCTTATCGTATTTTCAAATCCCTCCATGGCCTCTCCCCTCCCTATCTCTGTAATCTCCTCCAGCCCCACAACCCCCCGAGATGTCTGCGCTCCTCTAATTCTGCCCCCCTGAGCATCCCTGATTATAATCGCTCGGTGGCCGTGCCTTCTGTTGCCTGGGCCCCAAGCTTAGGAACTCCCTCCCTAAACCTCTCCGCCTCTCTACCTCTCTTTCCTCCTTCAAGACACTCCTTAAAACCGACCTCTTTGACCAAGCATCTGCCGTAATTTCTACTTCTGCGGCTCGGTGTCAAATTTTTATCGCATAATACTCCTGGAAAGCGCCTTGGGACGTTTCACTGCGTTAAAGGGGCTATATAAATACAAGTTTTTGTAGTTGTTAGAACGCTCTGCTGAGTTTATTGCTAACTGCTTTCCGCTCCTCTCCTATCAGGAACAGCTTGACATGAGGCGATGGTTCTGCCGATCCGGACCCTACTGGTGCTGATGGTGGTGCACCCGAGGGATCGGCACTCGGTGCAAATGATCAGAGTGGATGAGGGTCACCAGGCCGCTCAGCAAGGGAGGGCATCACAAACCATCACAGTGTTCTCCTCAGTTGACATCCACACACACACACACACACACACTTTCCAGTGGAGGGAGGGATTGGGGGGGGGGGCGGGGTCACTGGATAGCGTTAGAGAGCAGAAACCCTGGCTGACCCGCCCTCTCCCTGGGTAAGGAGGTGCCCACACGCCCCAGAGTCAGCCAGTGGCTCAGTGGGCAGCACCCTCGCCCCCGAGTCAGAAGGCTGTGGGTTCAAGTCCCATTCCAGGGACTTGAGCACAAAAATCTAGGCTGACACTCCAGTACTGAGGGAGTGCCGCACTGTCAGAGGTGCCATCTTTTGGATGAGACGTTAAACCGAGGATCCCGTCTGCTCTCTCAGGTGGACGTAAAAGATTCCGTGGCATTATTTCGAAGAAGAGCAGGGAAGTTATCCCCGGTGTCCTGGGACCAATATTTATCCCTCCACCAACATCACGGATTATCTGATCATTATCTTATTTTTTTGTTTCTGTGAGCTTGCTGTGCGCAAATTGGCTGCTGAGTTTCCTACATCACAACAGTGTCTACACGCCAAAAAGTACTTCGTTGGCTGTAAAGAGCTCTGGAATGTCCTGAGGTGGAGAAAGGCGCTATAGAAATGCAAGTTCTTTCTTTCGGGCCCAGTTGGGCTGTGATGGCTCTCACAGTTAAATAGCCCACTCATTGTCTGGACTCAAACCTGAAAAAAACGGGATAAGAAACTGGAGGGTCAATGGCTCAGTGGACGGGTATCAGAGCAAGAGGCAGTGCCCTCAGGATGTAAGGGGAGAAGGTGAAAGGTCGGGGGAGAAGATGAAAGGTCGGGGGGGAAAGGTGAAGGGTGGAGGGGGGGAAGGTGAAAGGTTGGGGGGAAAGTTGAAGGGTCGGGGAGCTGAAGCAAATTGTGGAACTATAATGTCCTTGACATACTCAACAACAACAACAACAACTTATATTTATATAGCACCTTTAACGTAGTGAAATGTCCCAAGGTGCTTCACAGGAGCGTTACGAGAAAGAAAATTTGACACCAAGCCGCATAAGTGGAAATTAAGGCTGGGTGACCAAAAGCTTGGTCAAAGAGGTCGGTTTTAAGGAGCGTCTTAAAGGAGGAAAGAGAGGTAGAGAGGCGGAGAGGTTTAGGGAGGGAGTTCCAGAGCTTGGGGCCCAGGCAACAGAAGGCACAGCCCACCGATGGTGGAGCGATTATAATCAGGGATGCTCAAGAGGGCAGAATTAGAGGAGCGCAGACATCTCGGGGGGTTGTGGGGCTGGAGGAGATTACAGAGATAGGGAGGGGGCGAGGGCCATGGAGGTGATTTGAAAACAAGGATGAGAATTTTGAAAGGGGAATAAACTTGTTAAATATCCACTGGAGAGGATTCTGCCCTCAATTCAACTCAATAAAAAGCCTCTTACGATGCGATAATCTGCTAAGGAGGGGACTAGGTAACCGAGAAGCCGCTGAACTTTCGGCAACCTGCACTGGGACTAAGATGTTGTTTTTGGCTGAGGCCTAATTGCAACGAGTACGCTCTCAATGCTGCAAGTATTTTGCCCCTCCCCCCGCTGTTCCTATATAAATGCCCCTCCCCCCGCCTCCGACACACACACACACACACACACATATATAAACACTGCGTTCGTTACGTGCAGTACAGCACTCACGGCAGCACAGCCTGCTGGGTAGGTCAAGCCCACAGCTGCAGATATAGTGACCTTGGCTCCATTCTCCCAGCGCTCAACGTGCTAAGAGTGTGCTTTTTTAAAAAAAAAGTAAATGAACGGGCGGAGCAACTCGAGGGATGTCCCACGCACCGCCCCCCCACCCCCGCCCCGCCCCACAGCAAGCATCGCAGAGGGACTCCTCTTCACCAGTCCTTCGCTTTCACAACTCCGGAACGTTGTCAAGCCAAGAATTGCTTTCAATTTAAATGTAATCACGTACTGCACTTCCACAGGAGGTGAATCTTTAAGCCGTTTGGAAATAAAGCAACTTCCTTTTTCTTTAATGCAATGATTGAGAAACCTCAGTTTGGGGGTAGCCGCCAATCACCTTCATAGGCAGTCCCTCGGAATCGAGGAAGACGTGCTTCCACTCTTAGCATGAGTCCTTAGGTGGCTGAACAGTCCAATACGAGAGCCACAGTCCCCGTCACAGGTGGGACAGACAGTGGTTGAGGGAAAGGGAGGGTGGGACAGGTTTGCCGCACGCTCCTTCCGCTGCCCGCGCTGGGTTTCTGCACGCTCTCGGCGACGAGACTCGAGGTGCTCAGCGCCCTCCCGGATGCACTCCCTCCACTTAGGGCGGACTTGGGCCAGGGACTCCCAGGTGTCGGTGGGGATGTTGCACTTTATCAGGGAGGCTTTGAGGGTGGGTCCCTTGTAACGTTTCCTCTGCCCACCTTTGACTTGGACATGATTAGCCGCTAAGACCCATCACTGACCCCCACCCTGTCCCCATGTTAAGTCACGCTCACCCAACGCGACCCTTGCTTGCAAGTCCTGTGCGTGTCAGCAGTGGCTCAGTGGGTCGCACTCTCTCGCCTCTGAGTTAGGAGGTTGTGTGTTCAAGTCTCACTCCAGGGACTTGAGCACAAGCAAATCAAAGCTGACTCTCCCAGTGCAGTGCTGAGGGAGCGCCACACTGTCGGAGGTGCCGTCTTCCGGATGAAACGTTAAACCGAGGCCCCGTCTGCTCTCTCAGGTGGACGTAAAAGATCCCACGGCCACTATTTTTGAAGACGAGCGGGGGAGTTATCCCCGGTGTCCTGGGGCCAATATTCATCCGTCAATCAACAGAACAAAAAACAGATTATCTGGCTCATTCTCACATTGCTGTTTGTGGGAGCTTGCTGTGCGCAAATTGGTTGCTGCATTTCCCACATTACAACAGTGACTGCACTCCAAAAGTACTTCATTGGCTGTAAGGCACTTTGGGATGTGAAAGGCGCTATATAAATCCAAGTCTTTCTGTTGTGTAGGCATGCCTGTTTACTGTGTGATGTCTGTAACACTGTTATGCCACACTGAATGTACCCTTACACTGTACACACCTTGCCTGTACACCAGAGGGTGCTGCTGCTGGAGACCTAGGGGTTGCCTGCACACGGCAGGTAACCCAGTATAAAAGGGAACTCACAGCTTGTTGTTGTCACTCAGGAGCTGCAAATAAAGAACTACACAGTTTAAGTATCATACCCTGCCTCGTGGAGTCATTACTAAAGATGCCTACATATACTATAACTGGCAACGAGGATGGGATACGAGGTCACGAACTACACGCTCAACATGTCTAACCTCAGCAACTTTCAGCAATTTGCAGAGGGGGAAGATTGGGATGCTTTTGTGGAAAGATTGGAACATTTCTTTATAGCCAACGACCTGGACAGGGACACACCTGCCACACTACCGAAGAAACACAGGGCCCTCCTGCTTAGCAGTTGTGGGCCCACCATCTACGGTCTCGTCACGGACTTACTAGCCCCGGTAAAAACAACCACCAAGACGCTATATAAATACAAGTTGTTGTTGTAAATGCACAGCAATAGATCCAGTCAAATCTTCGCGCAATCGGTCACTGATTATCACTTAGTAAAGAGACTTCAACAAGCCATTACACAGCTGTAAATCTAATCCAGAGCTTCAGCTAACAGCTACGAAGCGGAGAGATGATGCGAAACCCCTTTGAATTCGATTAGCTTCCTGCAATCCCACACTCGGTTCGGATATCCTTTACTGACAGCTGGAAATAGAAAAGGTGAAAAGTGACCGAGCAGTTATCGGGTTGTTGTAAAAACCCGTACCGGTTCGCTGGTGTCCTGCAGGGCTGGGAAGCAGCCCGTCCTTATTCCGGTCGGGGCCTTTACGTGACTCCAGCCCCACACCAACGTAGCTGACCCTTAACGGCCCTGTTAACCTGGCCCGCCAATTCATACAGCTTTATCAAACCACTCCCGACCGAACAGCACTGTGGGAGCACCTTCACCACATGGACTGCAGCGGTTCAAGAAGGCGGCTCACCACCACCTACACATAAACACTGTGGCAACAAGAGCGGATCAGAGGCTGGGTATTCTGCGGCGAGTGTCTCACCTCCTGACTCCCCAAAGCCTTTCCACCATCTACAACGCACAAGTCAGGAACACTCTCCACTTGCCTGGATGAGTTGCAGCTCCAACAACACTCGAGCAGCTCGACACCATCCAGGACAAAGCAGCCCGTTTGATCGGCACGCTACCCACCACCTTCAACACTCACGCCCTCCACCACCGGCGCACCGTGGCTGCAGTGTGCACCGTCCACACGATGCACTGCAGCAACTCGCCAAGGCTTCTTCGGCAGCACCTCCCAAACCCGCGACCTCTACCCCCTAGAAGGACAAGGGCAGCAGGCGCATGGGAACACCACCACCTCCACGTTCCCCTCCCAGTCACACACCATCCTGAATTGGAAATATATCGGCGTGGAGAGACGTGAGCCCGGGGTTGGCGAGAGGCCTACAAAAGGCCGCGAGAGGCGTCGGGAGGTGCGTGGAGAGACGTGAGTCTGGGATCAGCGAGAGGCCGACAAAAGGCGAGCCGGTGCAGCTACAGGGAGAGGGCAAAAAAGAAGTAGAAAGAAACAGAAAGGTGACGTCACAGCCAAGGGGGTAAGTGATTGGCTGTTGATTGGTAAGTAGCTTTTCTTTTTTTTCTTCTATAACAGTGAGTAAACTTTAGCATTGTTGTTGCCAATTTAAGTTAATCTAAGGGTTAAGTCATGACAGGAGAGCTCGGTCACGTGTTATGCTCCTCCTGTACCATGTGGGAACTCAGGGACACTTCCGGTGTCTCTGACGACTACGTGTGCGGGAAGTGTATCCGCCTCCAGCTCCTGACAGACCGCCTTGTAGAGTTGGAGCTGAGGGTGGATTTACTCTGGAGCATCCACGATGCTGAGAATGACGTGAGTAGCATGTGTAGCGAGTTGGTCTTACCGCAGGTGAAGGGTCCACAGCCAGCTAGGGAATGGAAGACCAGCAGGAAGAGCAGTGCAAGGACGGTAGTGCAGGAGTCCCCTGTGGTCATCCCCCTGCAAAACAGATACACCGCTTTGGGTACTGATGAGGAGGATGATTCATCAGGGGAGGGCAGCAGCAGCCAAGTTCATGGCACCGTGGCTGGCTCTGCTGCACAGGAGGGCAGGAGAAATAGTGGGAGAACTATAGTGATAGGGGATTCGATTGTAAGGGGAATAGATAGGAGTTTCTGTGGCCGCAACCGAGACTCCAGGATGGTATGTTGCCTCCCTGGTGCAAGGGTCAAGGATGTCTCGGAGCGGCTGCAGAGCATTCTGGAGAGGGAGGGTGAACAGCCAGTTGTCGTGGTACATGTAGGTACCAACGATATAGGTAAGAAGCGGGAAGAGGTCCTACAAGCTGACTTTAGGGAGCTAGGAGTTAAATTAAAAAGTAGGACCTCAAAGGTAGTAATCTCTGGATTGCTACCAGTGCCACGTGCTAATCAGAGTAGAGGGAGCAGGATAGTTAGAATAAATACATGGCTTGAGCAGTGGTGCAAGAGGGAGGGATTCAAATTCCTGGGACATTGGAACCAGTTCTGGGGGAAGTGGGACCTGTACAAAAGGGACGGTCTGCACTTGGGCAGGACTGGAACTGATGTCCTAGGGGTAACATTTGCTAATGCAGTTCGGGAGTGTTTAAACTAATATGGCAGGGGGATGGGAACCTATGCAGCGAGATAGGGCGAAGTAATATGGAGTCAGAAACAGATGGTAGAAAGGTAAAAAGCAATAATGGAAGGCTGAGTAAACAAAGGCAAGAAACAAAAAGGGCCACACTACATCATAATTCTAAAAGGACAAAGGGTGTTAAAAAAACAAGCCTGAAGGCTTTGTGTCTTAATTCTAGGAATATCCGTAATAAGGTGGATGAATTAACTGTGCAAATAGATGTTAACGGATATGATGTGATTGGGATTACGGAGACGTGGCTCCAGGATGATCAGGGCTGGGAACTCAACATCCATGGGTATTCAACATTCAAGAAGGATAGAATAAAAGGAAAAGGAGGTGGGGTAGCATTGCTGGTTAAAGAGGAGATTAATGCAATAGTTAGGAAGGACATCAGCTTGGATGATATGGAATCTATATGGGTAGAGCTGCAGAACACCAAAGGGCAAAAAACGTTAGTGGGAGTTGTGTACAGACCTCCAAACAGTAGTAGTGATGTTGGGGAGGGCATCAAACAGGAAATTAGGGGTGCAGCAGTTATCATGGGTGACTTTAATATGCACATAGATTGGGCTAACCAAACTGGAAGCAATACGGTGGAGGAGGATTTCCTGGAGTGCATAAGAGATGGTTTTCTAGACCAATATGTCGAGGAACCAACTAAGGGGGAGGCCATCTTAGACTGGGTGCTGTGTAATGAGAGGGGATTAATTAGCAATCTCATTGTGCGAGGCCCCTTGGAATTCTACATTAGGATGGAGAATGAAACAGTTAATTCAGAGACCATGGTCCAGAACTTAAAGAAGGGTAATTTTGAAGGTATGAGGCGTGAATTGGCAAAGATAGATTGCTGAATGATACTTAAGGGGTTGACAGTGGATGGGCAATGGCAGACATTTAGAGACCGCATGGATGAACTACAACAATTGTACATCCCTATCTGGCGTAAAAATAAAAAAGGGAAGGTGGCTCAACCGTGGCTATCAAGGGAAATCAGGGATAGTATTAAAGCCAAGGAAGTGGCATACAAATTGGCCAGAAATAGCAGTGAACCTGGGGACTGGGAGAAATTTAGAACTCAGCAGAGGAGGACAAAGGGTTTGATTAGGGCAGGGAAAATGGAGTACGAGAAGAAGCTTGCAGGGAACATTAAGACGGACTGCAAAAATTTCAATAGATATGTAAAGAGAAAAAAGTTAGTAAAGACAAACGTAGGTCCCCTGCAGTCAGAATCAGGGGAAGTCATAATGGGGAACAAAGAAATGGCAGACCAATTGAACAAGTACTTTGGTTCGGTATTCACTAAGGAGGACACAAACAACCTTCCGGATATAAAAGGGGTCAGAGGGTCTAGTAAGAAGGAGGAACTGAGGGAAATCCTTATTAGTCGGGAAATTGTGTTGGGGAAATTGATGGGATTGAAGGCCGATAAATCCCCAGGGCCTGATGAACTGCATCCCAGAGTACTTAAGGAGGTGGCCTTGGAAATAGCGGATGCATTGACAGTCATTTTCCAATATTCCATTGACTCTGGATCAGTTCCTATCGAGTGGAGGGTAGCCAATGTAACCCCACTTTTTAAAAAAGGAGGGAGAGAGAAAACAGGGAATTATAGACCGGTCAGCCTGACATCAGTAGTGGGTAAAATGATGGAATCAATTATTAAGGATGTCATTGCAGCGCATTTGGAAAGAGGTGACATGATAGGTCCAAGTCAGCATGGATTTGTGAAAGCGAAATCATGCTTGACAAATCTTCTGGAATTTTTTGAGGATGTTTCCAGTAGAGTGGACAAGGGAGAACCAGTTGATGTGGTATATTTGGACTTTCAGAAGGCTTTCGACAAGGTCCCACACAAGAGATTAATGTGCAAAGTTAAAGCACATGGGATTGGGGGTAGTGTGCTGACATGGATTGAGAACTGGTTGTCAGACAGGAAGCAAAGAGTAGGAGTAAATGGGTACTTTTCAGAATGGCAGGCAGTGACTAGTGGGGTACCGCAAGGTTCTGTGCTGGGGCCCCAGCTGTTTACATTGTACATTAATGATTTAGACGAGGGGATTAAATGGAGTATCTCCAAATTTGCGGATGACACTAAGTTGGGTGGCAGTGTGAGCTGTGAGGAGGATGCTATGAGGCTGCAGAGTGACTTGGATAGGTTAGGTGAGTGGGCAAATGCATGGCAGATGAAGTATAATGTGGATAAATGTGAGGTTATCCACTTTGGTGGTAAAAACAGAGAGACAGACTATTATCTGAATGGTGACAGATTAGGAAAAGGGGAGGTGCAACGAGACCTGGGTGTCATGGTACATCAGTCATTGAAGGTTGGCATGCAGGTACAGCAGGCGGTTAAGAAAGCAAATGGCATGTTGGCCTTCATAGTGAGAGGATTTGAGTTCAGGGGCAGGGAGGTATTGCTACAGTTGTACAGGGCCTTGGTAAGGCCACACCTGGAGTATTGTGTACAGTTTTGGTCTCCTAACTTGAGGAAGGACATTCTTGCTATTGAGGGAGTGCAGCGAAGGTTCACCAGACTGATTCCCGGGATGGCGGGACTGACCTATCAAGAAAGACTGGATCAACTGGGCTTGTATTCACTGGAGTTCAGAAGAATGAGAGGGGATCTCATAGCAACGTTTAAAATTCTGACGGGTTTGGACAAGTTAGATGCAAGAAGAATGTTCCCAATGTTGGGGAAGTCCAGAACCAGGGGTCACAGTCTAAGGATAAGGGGTAAACCATTTAGGACTGAGATGAGGAGAAACTTCTTCACCCAGAGAGTGGTGAACCTGTGGAATTCTCTACCACAGAAAGTTGTTGAGGCCAATTCACTAAATATATTCAAAAAGGAGTTAGATATAGTCCTTACTACTAGGGGATCAAGGGGTATGGTGAGAAAGCAGGAATGGGGTACTGAGGTTGCATGTTCAGCCATGAACTCATCGAATGGCGGTGCAGGCTCGAAGGGCCGAATGGCCTACTCCTGCACCTATTTTCTTTGTTTCTATGTTCCTTCATCGGCGCTGGGTCAGAATCCTGGAACTCCCTCCCTAACAGCACTGTGGGAGCACCTTCACCACACGGACTGCAGCGGTTCAAGAAGGCGGCTCACCACCACCTTCTCAAGGGGCAATAAATGCCGGCCTTGCCAGCGACGCCCACATCCTGAGAATGAATTTTTAAAATCCTGTGTTATATGTCACTCTACCTACCTGACACCAGAAAGGATTTCCTTCCCTTCACAATTATCTCCCATCCTCTGAAGGCAACAAGTCTTGGGTTGCAAAGACGAGACTTTTAATTCCTTGAGTATAGAAGATTGGGGTGATCTCAATGAGGTGTTTAAAATGATTAAAGAAGTTGATAGGGTAGACAGAGAGAAACCATTGCCTCTGGCCTTGTTCTCCAGAACAAGGGGGCTTCACCTTAAAACTAGAGCCAGGCCATTCAGAGGTGATGTCAGGGAGAACTTCTTCACACAAAGGGTGGTGGGAATCTGGAACTCTCTACCCCAAAACTGAGATTGATAGAATTTTGGCAGGTAAGGGTATTAAAGATTACAAAGCAATGTGGGTAGATGGAGTTTTCTTTGAGATCAGCCGTGATCTCATAGAATGAATGGTGGAAGAGGCTCAAGGGGCTGAATGGCCTTCTCCGGTTCCTTTGTCGGACACCTCCCGCACGTTGCCCAAGTGACCATTATTTATGTGCAAACCGGGGAGTCAGTAGTAGTGGGCTGTTTGACCATGGGGTGCGGCAACATAGCCGAGCCCAAAGCTGTCCTGACACGGCATCCGGACACATACATTTTCCCGACATCAAGTCAAAGGTTAGTGATCAGGATAGGCAACCCTGGGTGACTCCTTGCCTCCCTTGCCCCAGGAGCGTTGAGTCAGACACAATCCCTCCATCCAGCTACTGCTCAGATGATTAACTAATTCAGCGTGGAATGCAAATATCACCCTTACCCTGCTGAATAAACGGTGCACAGTGACACAGTGAGTGACCCTTGCCCTGAATAAACAGTGACTCTGTACAGTTACACAGTGAGTGACCCTTACCCTGAATAAACAGTGACTCTGTACAGTTACACAGTGAGTGACCCTTGCCCTGAATAAACAGTGACTCTGTACAGTTACACAGTGAGTGACCCTTACCCTGAATAAACAGTGACTCTGTACAGTTACACAGAGAGTGACCCTTACCCTGAATAAACAGTGACTCTGTACAGTTACAGTGAGTGACCCTTACCTTGAATAAACAGTGACCCTGTACAGTTACACAGTGAGTGACCCTTACCCTGAATAAACAGTGACTCTGTCATCATCATAGGCAGTCCCTCGGAATCGAGGAAGACTTGCTTCCATTCCCAAAGTGAGTTTTTTTTTTCGTAGCCAATCTTTCCAATTCTTTGTCAAATCACAAACGCCAGAGGTCACCTTGCACACATCAAGGATCACTCTGCGCCAATGCTCTTAGCCAAAAGGCCGAGAGCCACTGCACCGTTCCTGGAAGTACTGCAATACCAGGTTCGTGCCATGGAGGTGGATGGGTCAGGCCCCCCACGGGTCAAGCCACCCCACCCACCTCTTTATGCGGAGCTCCTTCATGGTAAACAAGCCAAAGGAGGACAGCGGAAACGTTATAAGGGCACCCTCAAAGTGACTCTGTACAGTTACAGTGAGTGACCCTTACCCTGAATAAACAGTGACTCTGTACAGTTACACAGTGAGTGTGAAAAAGGAACGGCAGTAATCATGGGGGATTTTAACCTACATATCGATTGGTCAAATCAAATCGCATGGGGTAGCCTTGAGGAGGAATTCATAGAATGCATACGGGATTGTTTCTTAGAACAGTATGTTACAGAACCTACAAGGGAGCAAGCTATCTTAGATCTGGTCCTGTGTAATGAGACAGAAATAGTAAACGATCTCCTAGTAAAAGATCCTCTCGGAATGAGTGATCACAGTATGGTTTAATTTGTAATACAGATTGAGGGTGAGGAAGTAGTGTCTCAAACGAGCGTACTATGCTTAAACAAAGGGGACTACAGTGGGATGAGGGCAGAGTTGGCTAAAGTAGACTGGGAACACAGACTAAATGGTGGCACAATTGAGGAACAGTGGAGGACTTTTAAGGAGCTCTTTCATAGTGCTCAACAAAAATATATTCCAGTGAAAAAGAAGGGCGGTAAGAGAAGGGATAACCAGCCGTGGATAACCAAGGAAATAAAGGAGAGTATCAAATTAAAAAGCAATGCATATAAGGTGGCCAAGGTTAATGGGAAACTAGAAGATTGGGAAAATTTTAAACGACAGCAAAGAATGACTAAGAAAGCAATAAAGAAAGGAAAGATAGATTGCGAAAGTAAACTTGCGCAAAACATAAAAACAGATAGTAAAAGCCTTTACCGATATATAAAACGGAAAAGAGTGACTAAAGTAAATGTTGATCCCTTAGAAGATGAGAAGGGGGATTTAATAATGGGAAATGTGGAAATGGCTGAGACCTTAAACAATTATTTTGCTTCGGTCTTCACAGT
This sequence comes from Pristiophorus japonicus, assembly GCF_044704955.1. Classification (NCBI taxonomy): domain Eukaryota; kingdom Metazoa; phylum Chordata; class Chondrichthyes; family Pristiophoridae; genus Pristiophorus; species Pristiophorus japonicus. Next base: position 9,598,805 of record NC_092002.1, read on the forward strand.
GGAAGACACAAAAACCATGCCAAAAATTGCTGGTCACGGAAATGTGGGAAGGGAGGACCTTGAGACAATCACTATCACTAGGGGGGTAGTGCTGGACAGGCTAATGGATCTCAAGATAGTCAAGTCCCCTGATCCTGATAAAATGCATCCCAGGGTATTAAAAGAGATGGCGGAAGTTATAGCAGATGCATTCATTATAATTTACCAAAATTCTCTGGACTCTGGGGAGGTACCATCGGATTGGAAAGTAGCTAATGTAACGCCTCTGTTTAAAAAAGGGGGCAGACAAAAGGCAGGTAATTATAGGTCGGTTAGTTTAATATCTGTAGTGGGGAAAATGCTTGAAGCTATCATTAAGGAAGAAATAGCGGGACATCTAGATAGGAATAGTGCAATCAAGCAGACGCAACATGGATTCATGAAGGGGAAATCATGTTTAACTAATTTACTGGAATTCTTTGAGGATATAACGAGCATGGTGGATAGAGGTGTACCGATGGATGTGGTGTATTTGGATTTCCAAAAGGCATTCGATAAGGTGCCACACAAAAGGTTACTGCAGAAGATAAAGGTACGCAGAGTCAGAGGAAATGTATTGGCATGGATCGAGAATTGGCTGGCTAACAGAAAGCAGAGAGTCGGGATAAATGGGTCCTTTTCGGGTTGGAAATCGTTGGTTAGTGGTGTGCCACAGGGATCGGTGCTGGGACCACAACTGTTTACAATATACATAGGTGACCTGGAAGAGGGGACAGAGTGTAATGTAACAAAATTTGCAGATGACACAAAGATTAGTGGGAAAGCGGGTTGTGTAGAGGACACAGAGAGGCTGCAAAGAGATTTAGATAGGTTAAGCGAATGGGCTAAGGTTTAGAAACATAGAAACATAGAAACATAGAAAATAGGTGCAGGAGCAGGCCATTCAGCCCTTCTAGCCTGCAGATGGAATACAATGTCGGAAAATGTGAAGTCATCCACCTTGGGTAAAAAACAGTAAAAGGGAATATTATTTGAATGGGGAGAAATTACAACATGCTGCGGTGCAGAGGGACCTGGGGGTCCTTTTGCATGAATCCCAAAAAGTTAGTTTGCAGGTGCAGCAGGTAATCAGGAAGGCGAATGGAATGTTGGCCTTCATTGCGAGAGGGATGGAGTACAAAAGCAGGGAGGTCCTGCTGCAACTGTACGGGGTATTGGTGAGGCCGCACCTGGAGTACTGCATACAGTTTTGGTCACCTTACTTAAGGAAGGATATACTGGCTTTGGAGGGGGTACAGAGACGATTCACTAGGCTAATTCCGAAGATGAGGGGGTTACCTTATGATGATAGATTGAGTAGATTGGGTGTTTACTCGTTGGAGTTCAGAAGGATGAGGGGTGATCTTATAGAAACATTTAAAATAATGAAAGGGATATACAAGATAGAGGCAGAGTGGTTGTTTCCACTGGTAGGGGAGACTAGAACTAGGGGGCACAGCCTCAAAATACAGGGGAGCCAATTTAAAACCGAGTTGAGAAGGAATTTCTTCTCCCAGAGGGTTGTGAATCTGTGGAATTCTCTGCCCAGGGAAGCAGTTGAGGCTAGCTCATTGAATGTATTCAAATCACAGATAGATAGATTTTTAACCAATAAGTGAATTAAGGGTTATGGGGAGCGGGCGGGTAAGTGGAACTGAGTTCACGGCCAGATCAGCCATGATCTTGTTGAGTGGCGGAGCAGGCTCGAGGGGCTAGATGGCCTACTCCTGTTTCTAATTCTTATGTTCTTATGTTCTTATGAGTGACCCTTACCCTGAATAAACAGTGACTCTGTACAGTTACACAGTGAGTGACCCTTACCCTGAATAAACAGCGACTCTGTACAGTTACACAGTGAGTAACCCTTACCCTGAATAAACAGCGGCTCTGTACAGTTACACAGTGAGTGACCCTTGCCCCGAATAAACAGTGACTCTGTACAGTTACACAGTGAGTGACCCTTACCCTGAATAAACAGCGACTCTGTACAGTTACACAGTGAGTGACCCTTACCCTGAATAAACAGCGACTCTGTACAGTTACAGTGAGTGACCCTTACACTGAATAAACAGTTATTGAGCAAATGGTAGAAGCAAGGGTTCAAATATTAATTCTGGACTAATCAATTATTAACTCTTTCAGGTTGCAGCACTCCTGGTGGTTGAACGAGTTACTCCAGTGAGCAGCGTAACAGAGAGCCTGGGGAGCTCCCAGCTGCAGTCCCTGCTATCTGCGGAATGAGCTGCTCCCAGTTGGTTTGTCCGGATGGCCTTTGCAACCCTGTACGAGGCAGGGGGAAATTGGCCGACGTTGGCACTCTTTAGGCAGTGCCCCCCCCTTACTGGTAAGTGCGTGTGCATGACGGGTGAGGACAGGGTCTGGCTGAACTGTGTTGCTCGCCACAGTTGAATAGCCAGCCGACTGGACTCACACCTGAAGAATGGAGAGAGGCACTGAGAGCGAGTTGTTGCCGGGGCAACAGAATCCAGCACAAGACTGTGCCTTGGAAGAGCGGAGTACACTGTGTGGATAGAAAACCTAATTAAAGTTTACTGTATTGCATCAACACCAACAGCCTGCATTTATATAGCGCTCTTTAACATGATAAAACTTCCCAAGGTGCTTGACAGCAGCGATTATCAAAGAGAACTTAACACCGAGCCACATAAGGAGATTTTGGGGCTGAAAATGCATTCGGAGGCTTCCCGCAGGCAAACGCCTCCGGCCTGAAACATTTCTACGAATTTACCCGGTGGTCCCGGAGGAGCGTGGGATTCCGGTGGGGAGGCCTTCTCTTCCCGCGCTGCCGAGCGCGCTCCCGTCCTCCAGGTTCCCACGGAGACGGTGCAGTCACGTGTGACTGCTCAGCCAATCAGGTACAGTATCCCACAGCTTTCCCATTAATAGCAATGGGAACTCCGTATCTACCAGTTCTCATTGCTATTAATGGGACAAAAAAAAAACCAAACACACTAAACACATAATAAAAAATAAAAAACAGACCTCACATCATTAAAATTAAATAAATATCTTATAGAGAAAAAAAATTCTGAGTTTTTAAAAAGTTTTTTTTAATTATGGTTAAAAATAAATGTAACGTAGTGGGCAGGGTTTTTGTTTGCAACAAAATGTGTTTTTTTAATTTAATGTAATTATATTTGTGTATGTTTTTAAACACTTACGCCTGTAACAGTCGTCTATACGCCTGCTTTTATCAGGCATAAGAGTTTTGAGAATATCGGCTGGGTAAGATATGGGTAAATCCCACAATCTCGCCCGTGCAAACGTTCTCACTCCCGAGATACGGAAGATCTGTCGAGCTCCAGCCTGACAGATCGGAAAAGCCGGTTTTCAGTGCATGCGCATTGTGCGCCGAAAACCGGCTTTTGCGATGCCTCCCCTGGTCTGCACATACCCCATACACACTCCCTGTACACATCCCGTACACACTCCGTACACACCCTATACACACCCCGTACACACCCCGTACACACCCCCGTACACATCCCGTACACACCCCCTGTACACACCTTGTACATACCTCGTACACACCCCCTGTACACACCCCGTACACACTCCGTACACACCCTGTACACACCCCCTGTACACACCCCGTACACACCCCCTGTACACACTCCATACACACCCTGTACACACCCCCTGTACACACCCCCTATACACACCCCGTACACACCCCCTGTACACACTCCGTACACACCCCGTACACACCCCCTGTACACACCCCATACATACCCCCTATACACACCCCGTACACACTCCGTACACACCCTGTATACACCCCGTACACACCCCGTACACACCCCCTGTACACACCCCGTACACACCCCCTGTACACACCCCGTACACATCCTGTACACACCCCGTACACACCCCGTACACACCCCCTGTACACACCCCGTACACACCCCCTGTACACACCCCGTACACACCCCCTGTACACACCCCGTACACACCCCCTGTACACACTCCGTACACATCCTGTACACACCCCGTATACACCCCGTACACACCCCCTATACACACCCCATACACACCCTCTGTACACACCCCGTACACACTCCGTACACACCCTGTATACACCCCGTACACACCCCGTACACACCCCCTGTACACACCCTGTACACACCCCCTGTACAGACATCGTACACACCCCATACACACCCCCTGTACACACCTTGTACACACCCCGTACATACCCCCTGTACACACCCCCTGTACACACCCCCTGTACACACCCCATACACACTCCGTACACACCCCGTACACACCCACTGTACACATCCCGTACACACCCCCCATACACACTCCGCACACACCCCACACACTCCGTACACACCCCGTACACACCCTATACACACTCCGTACACACCCACTGTACACACCCCGTACACACCCCGTACGCACCCCGTACACATCCCGTACGGACCTGGGGAGGCCGGGATTTCCAGGCCGTTAGGACAGGTGACCAAAAGCTTGGTCGAAGAGGCAGGTTTTAAGGAGCGTCTTAAAGGAGCAGAGAGAGAGGCGGAGAGGTTTAGGGAGGGAGTGCCAGAGCTTGGGGCCCAGGCAACAGAAGGCACGGCCTCCGATGGTGGGAGCGATGGAAATCGGGGATGCTCAGGAGGCCAGATGTGGAGGAGCGCAGAGATCTCGGGGGGGGGGGGTTGTGGGGCTGGAGGAGATTACAGAGATAGGGAGGGGGGATGAGGAGGCTAGGGAAGGATCTGAGAACAAGGATGGGAACTTTTAAATCGTTTGCACTGTTCTGAAAGGATGTTGGCTGTACGATTGCCAATTCGGGTTGGATGTATTTCTGGAGGTTCATCACATGACCTCTTGCCTCCAACGACCCTTCCTGAGATTTCCCATCTCGAATATTTTTAGAACAAGTAAAGGAAATCATTCAAAGAAAATAAAATAATATATTTTTTTTAAATGTCCCTATTGATTTATTTCCTGGGTTTGCTCACAAAAGTGCTCAGAAGATTAATCCTTAATTCCTGGAGAGACTCCAGGTTAATCCAGGAGAGTTGGCAACCCCTAGTTGGATGTGAAAAAAAGACTTGCATTCATATAGCGCCTTTGACGACTACCGGATGTCTAAAAGGGCTTTACAGCCAATGAAGTACTTTTGGAGTGCAGTCACGATTATGTATGAACAAAGAGTCTGGCTGGATACTGTGAGCTCAAAGTAAAGTGTGACCGTAGTCTTTTATTCAGGTCTCCAGTGCCTCTCCAATCTGTGAGGCCTCCTTAAGTACCTGTGCTCCCAAGGGATTGTGGGATCCCTTGGGACTCCAGGGGATGAGCCCTCTGATGGCTACACACGGTATATGCAGGTTTACATATATAACAGTCACTGTTGTAATGTAGGAAACGCAGCCAATTTGCGCACACCAAGCTCCCACAAACAGCAATGTGATAATGACCCAAATAATCTGGTTTTTGTTATGTTGATTGAGGGATAAATATTGGCCCGGGGACACCGGGGATAACTCCCCTGCTCTTCTTCGAAATAGTGGCCGTGGGATCTTTTACATTCACCTGAGAGAGCAGACGGGACCTTGGCTTCGCGTCTCATCTGAAAGACGGCACCTCCGACAGTGCGGCGCTCCCTCAGCACTGCACTGGGAGCATCGGCCTAGATTTTTGTGCTCGAGTTCCTGGAGCGGGACTTGAACCCACGCCCTTCTGACTCAGAGGCGAGGGTGCTGCCCACTGAGACACGGCTGACACAGGTGGTGCAAATTTACATCACTTTCTCTTCCTGTCTGCCTCTCATTTCACTGAGAATGCGCTTATCCACAGGAAGTGGCCCCCTTGAGCTTTTGTGTGGTTCTCTTTCTGCCAAAGGGGCGGGTCGGGTCGCGAGATGGAGAATAAGAAATGGTGCATTTAATGGGCCTTGTGTTGTATTGGCTTCATGGGTTCTTTGCTGCTATTTGGAACTAGTTGGTTTATTAACAAAGACTTAACAATCACACTACACATCACCAGTTCAGCCACTAGGCTCACAACTGCATACAGCGTCGTGGATCCCCCGAACCCAACTGGCCGGGGTTTTATTGAGTCTTGTGAACATCACGTGACTGGCTAAGCCACTCTCAACTATTTAATAGAACTTAAATCCAAGTGCCCCATTTAGGGCAATGACACTAGAACCCACAAATTTACGAATAAAACTTTGAAGGGAGCTTAGATCAAATTAAGATTTGGTTGCCGGGGGTGATGATGCACTCCAGTCCCTCCGGCGCCCACCTCTTGCGGAAGGCCGCGAGCGTACCGGTGGACACCGCGTGCTCCATCTCCAGGGACACCCCTGGCTCGGATGTAACCGCGGGAGAGAGGCAGGCAGTCGGGCTGAACGACCCCCTCGAACCGCCCGCTGCCTGGACCGGCTGATGGCACCCCTTGGGCAGTCCCTATGAGGAGGGCTTCTGACCTGCCCCGCTCCCCCTCCGCACAGGGTACGGAAAGATCAGGAGTGTGGGACTGAAGTGCAGCCAGAATTTGGGGAGCAGCCCCTTCAAATAATGGAAAAGGGGCTGCAACCTCTCGAGGTGTGTGAATATGCTCACAGGTGCATGTATTACAGGACTAAGCAAATGAGGCTGCTCTGAGGCAGGAGCAAGAGGGCCTGAGGATGGTAGCATGCCCAGGATGTGAATGGGAGAGGGATGGAGTGATTCTCGGAGACAGTGAGTGTGCCAGGTCTCACGTTTATATCAGGGAGAGGCTTAGCGTGCTAGCGGAGCGGGAATATACCGGACAGATGGAAACAGAATCTGTCTGGCTCGCGGCCAAACCCACTAATGACACATTAACCCTTTCAACAGCAAAGAGGTTCTTTTTTTTGCGATAGGAGATGTTTCTACTACTCAAGTTGTTGTGCATCAGTGCCGGTGAATGGAAGATAGTCCCACCTTTTCCACCCAGTGGCTGTATCAATCCTCCCAGCGCAGGTATATGCAAAGTAGCGCTCCCTCTACACTGCCCCATCAAACACTCCCAGGGCAGGTACAGCACGGGGTTAGATACAGAGTAAAGCTCCCTCTACACTGTCCCATCAACCACTCCCAGGGCAGGTACAGCACAGGGTTAGATACAGAGTAAAGCTCCCTCTACACTGTCCCATCAAACACTCCCAGGGCAGGTACAGCACGGGGTTAGATACAGAGTAAAGCTCCCTCTACACTGTCCCATCAAACACTCCCAGGGCAGGTACAACACGGGGTTAGATACAGAGTAAAGCTCCCTCTACACTGGCCCTTCAAACACTCCCAGGGCAGGTACAGCACAGGGTTAGATACAGAGTAAAGCTCCCTCTACACTGTCCCATCAAACACTCCCAGGGCAGGTACAGCACGGGGTTAGATACAGAGTAAAGCTCCCTCTACACTGTCCCATCAAACACTCCCAGGGCAGGTACAACACGGGGTTAGATACAGAGTAAAGCTCCCTCTACACTGTCCCATCAAACACTCCCAGGGCAGGTACAGCATGGGGTTAGATACAGAGTAAAGCTCCCTCTACACTGTCCCATCAAACACTCCCAGGGCAGGTACAGCACGGGGTTAGATACAGAGTAAAGCTCCCTCTACACTGTCCCATCAAACACTCCCAGGGCAGGTACAGCACGGGGTTAGATACAGAGTAAAGCTCCCTCTACACTGTCCCATCAAACACTCCCAGGGCAGGTGTAACTGGTACAGTTTAAGGTGATTGTGTCTCAGGTTTAATGCGTGGCCTGTGCTGAGTCAGCTGATCAATTGAGGCAGCGCTTTGGCCGTTTGAGTCTCCCTCCGTGAGCGAGTTAGTGGATAATCAGCTCCAGCTCTTGCTCCCGTTCGCGATCCAGTGACCCCCGCTGGGAAGTGCGTGTGTGCGAATATTGCACAAGGACAGGAGCAGGCCGTGCAGTAAAGCTTCCTATAATCAAACCGAAAGGAAAAGATTAATCCCTATCAGGAAATATATATTTTTTTCTTTTTGCATTCACAGGATGTGGGCGTTGCTGGCAAGGTCGGCATTTATTGGCCATCCCGATTTGCCCTCGAGAAGGTGGTGGTGAGCCACCAGTTCAGAGGGGCAGTTAAGAGTCAAACACATTGCTGTGGGTCTGGAGTCACATACCGGCCAGACCGGGTAAGGGCGGCAGATTTCCTTCGCTAAAGGACATGTGAACCAGATGGGTTTTTAGGACAATCCGATAGTTTCACGGTCACCATTACTGATTTTTTATTCCAGACTGTTATTTTCTTAACTGAATTTAAATTCCCCAGCTGCCGTGGTGGGATTTGAACTCGGGCCTCTGCATCATTAGTCCAGGCCTTTGCAGAGGGTTCAAGAACCAGGGGGCATAGATTTAAAGTAATTGGGGGGGATGTTTAGAGGGGATTTGAGGGGAAATTTCTTCACCCAGAGGGTGGTGGGGGTCTGGGGCGGAACTCAGTGCCTGAAAGGGTGGTAGAGGCAGAAACCCTCACCACATTTAAAAAGTACTTGGATGTGCACCTGAAGTGCCGTAACCTACAGGGCTACGGACCGAGAGCTGAAAAGTGAGATTAGGCTAGATAGCTCTTTGTCGGCCGGCGCAGACACGATGGGCCGAAATGGCCTCCTTCCGTGCTGTAAATATCTATGAGATAGATTGATTTCTAGAAACAAAAGACATCAAGGGTTATGGGGAAAAAGCAGGAATGTGGTGTTGAGATGGAGGATCAGCCATGATCATATTGAATGGCGGTGCAGGCTCGAAGGGCCGAATGGCCGACGACTGCTCCTATTTTCTATGTTTCTATTCTATGATTCTATGCCACTGCCTAAAATCTAGGCCGACACTCCCAGTGCAGTGCTGAGGGAGCACCGCACTGTCGGAGGTGCCGTCTTTCGGATGAGACGTTAAACCGAGGCCCCGTCTGCCCTCTCAGGCGGATGTAAAAGATCCCACGACCACTATTTCGAAGAAGAGCGGGGGGAGTTCTCCCCGGTGTCCTGGGTTTAATATTTATCCCTCAAACCACATAAGAAAAACAGATGATCTGGGTCATTATCACATTGCCGTGTGTGGGAGCTTGCTGTGCGCAAATCGGCTGCCGCGTTTCCCACATAACAACAGCGACTACACTCCAAAAGTCCCTCATTGGATGTAAAGCGCTTTGAGACATTCGGTGGTCGTGAAAGGCGCTATATAAAAGCAACTCTTTCTCTCTTCTTTCTGTGGATTACTAGTCCAGTAACATAACCTGTAGAGCAGCGACAGTGGCAAGAGGCTAACGAGAGGCCCATTTAGCTTTTAGTCTCAGTCGGGGAGTAGGTTTCAATTTTAAAGTAGTGACTACTGGAGTGTGACTGGCCCAACTGTGCTGGTTGGTTTTAATGCAAAGTTACCACCCACTTAACGAGGGAACTTCATCAACGACAGACCATTGCACGGTGGATCCGAAGTTTCATGTCGCTGCGATCGTTGACAACGGGACCAAGAACCACAGTTAGTCCTGCCAAAGGAAAACATCTGGGTAAATATTATGGGGTCGAAATTCGGTGCGGCCGTTTTTGAGGGGGTGTCACCGCCCGGGTGTCGATCTTACCGCCGGGCGTTCGGAGCGGGATCCAACCGTTGCTCACTCACCTTTGGGCGGGAGCTCAGGAGGTCCACTGACCGTCGCATCGGGAGGCTGTGGGCATGCTGTAAGAATGTTGTATGTTTCAATGAGATCACCTCTCATTCTTCTCAACTCTAGAGAATATCGGCCTAGTCTGCTCAATCTCACCTCATAGGTGCTATATAAATCCACATTCTTTCTTTATTGGCAAACTCTGGCAATTCCACAAGTGCGGAGACAGGAATACTGAGATAAAAAGAGAGGGGATCTCATAGAAACATTTAAAATTCTGACGGGACTGGACAGGTTAGATGCAGGAAGAATGTTCCCGATGATGGGGAAGTGCAGAACCAGGGGGTCACAGTCTAAGGATAAGGGGTAAACCATATAGGACCGAGATGAGGAGAAACTTCTTCACTTAGAGAGTTGTGAACCTGTGGCATTCTCTACCACAGAAAGTTATTGAGTCCAGTTCGTTAAATATATTCAAAAGGGAGTTAGATGCGGCCCTTACGGCTAAAGGGATCAAGGGGTATGGAGAGAAAGCGGGAATGGGGTACAGAAGTTGCATGATCAGCCATGATCTTATTGAATGGTGGTGCAGGCTCGAAGGGCCGAATGGCCTACTCCTGCACCGATTTTCTATGTTTCTATGTCACTGCCCGAGTGCCGATTTTACCGCCGGGCGTTCGGAGCGGGCTCCAACCGTTACACACTCGCCCGCGGGCGGGAGCTCAGGCATCCCATTGAATCTTGCATCGGGAGGCTGTGGGCATGCAAGGTGAAAAAAACAGGAAGAATAAAACAAAACTAAAACTTCTCCGACCCACACACACACACACGCACACACGCACTTCCTCACTGTTAAAGCTAAAGGGTAAATGCAGAACTAAATAAAGAAAAAGATGTACCTTGCTCGCTGGGCGATTCTGCCCCAGTTCCATGAGGTACTCACCACTTTTTCGGGCTGTAAGAACGCCGCCGTGGAGACCGAATATCGCGGGAGCGGCCACAAGGGGGCGTTGCACGCTGGATGAGGTCACCACGTGGGTGGCGTTAGAGGGCACGGCGTTACCTCTTGGTGCCGCCACCAAAGACCCGACTGAATATCTCCGGAGGCCTGGACGCCGCTTGCCGCCGACGGTTGGACATTGCTGCCCGTTAGCCGCCCATCGCCCGTGGTGACGGGTGGCGTCAGAGACGGAATTTCGACCCCTTATCTTTTTAACCGGCAGAATGGGGCAATTAGCAGAATCAAAAGGCAGACTCATAATCGAAGGTTCCACTTGGTGCAACAGTGGGTTTGTGCAATTAGAGCAAAATTATTGAGAAAGATAATGTAACGTATGCACCAGTGAGTGTGCTCACAGGTTTGGAGAGCTGTTGCATTGTGAGTGGCTTAGCCAGTCATGTGATGTTCACAAGACTCAATAAAACCCCAGCCAGTTGGGTCCAGGTCATCCACGATGAGTTATGCAGTTGTGAGCCTGGTGGATGAACCGGTGATGTGTAGTGTGATTGTTAAACCTTTGTTAATAAACCAACTGGTTCTTAATAGCAATGTGTTGCTATGAATTCTTAAGCAAATACATTGCACATCATCCTAGGCAGTCCCTCGGGATCGAGGAAGACTTGCTTCCACTCTTAGCATGAGTTCTTAGGTGCATGTACAGTCCAATATGAGAACCACCGTTTCTGTAAAGTCCTTACTCTACAGTATGAAACCACACGAGGCACATTCTGGGGACAAGGTCACTCTGTGACCTTCACTCTTTATTCACAGGACTCCAAAGACGCTGACCCTGTGTGGGACCTCCCTTTTTATACCTGTGTGATCAGGTCAGGAGTGTCTCCCACAAGTTCACTCCTTGTGGTCAAGGTGTGCATCTGCGTTGAGTGTATACAGTAATATATTGTGGTTACATACATGACATCACCTCCCCCCCCCCCCCCCAAGTCTTATTAGGATCATAGGTTTAGTCTTTCAGGTGGTCTACACTCTCCCTCGTTGGGGCTCTGGTTGTTGGACACTGACGTGAGTGTCTGTCACCTGTGGTGATTCCGGCCTGTCCGGGCTGACCGCAGGGACTGTGCATTCTTCTGATTGCTCTTGTTGCTCGTTCACTGGCGGTGTTGTGAGCTCCATCTCATGGTCTTCTTCAGGTTCCTCCGTGTAGATGCTGAACCTTTATTTTACTTGGTGCAGATGCTTACCGCATATCTGACCATTGTTGAGTTTTACCACAATGACCCTATGCCCCTCTTTGTCAATTACAGTGCCCTCAAGCCATTTGGGCCCCATGGTGTGATTGAGGACGAATACAGGATCATTTATTTCGATACATCTCCCCCTCGAATTACGGTCATGGTACTTGTTTTGTGACTTGCGCTTGCCCTTGACTATGTCGGTCAGGACTGGGTGAATGAGGGACAACTGAGTTTTGTGTGTCCGTTTCATTAGTAGCTCTGCGGGCGGGACCCCCGTGAGCGAGTGCGGTCGGGAACTATAGGCCAGCAGGAGACACGATAGGCGGCATTGTCGGGAGGGCCCTTGAATCCTGAGCATACCTTGCTTAATGATTTGAACCGCATGTCCCGCCTGGCCATTGGAGGCCGGCTTGAACGGCGTAGTCCTGACGTGGTTGATGCCATTGCTCGATATAAACTCTCAGAATTCGTAGCTTGTGAAACATGGGCCATTATCACTAACCAGGATGTCCGGCAAGCCATGGGTTGCAAAGATCGCACGTAGGCTTTCCACGGTGGTGGATGACATGCATGAGTTCAGAATGATGCACTCGATCCATTTCGAGTACGCATCTATCACAATAAGGAACATCTTTCCCATGAACGGGCCCGTGTAGTCAACATGAATGCGTGACCATGGCCTGGTGGGCCAGGGCCACGGGCTGAGCGGGGCCTCCCTGGGGGCATTACTCAGCTGGGCACACGTCGTGCACCTGCGAACATAGTGTTCCAGGTCTGAATCAATTTCAGGCCATCAAACGTGTGACCGGGCAATGGCCTTCATCAGCACAATGCCTGGGTGCTCGTTGTGGAGTTCCCTGATGAATGTCTCCCTGCCCTTCTGGGGCATAACTACCCGGCTGCCCCATAGTAGGCAGTCGGCTTGGATGGAGAGCTCATCCATCCGTCTGTGGAACGGTCTGACCTCCTCAGGGCATGCTCCATGTCCGGGCGCCCAATCCCCAGTCAGAACACATTTCTTAATCAGGGATAGGAGGGGATCTCTGTTTGTCCAGATTTTGATCTGGCGGGCTGTGATGGGGGAGCCTGCGCTGTCAAAGGCATCGACAGCCATGACCATCTCAGCGCTTTGCTCCGCTGCCCCCTCAGTGGTGGCCAGTGGAAGCCTGCTGAACACGTCAGCGCAATTTTCAGTGCCGGATGGAGTAGTCATAAGCAGCCAGCGTGAGAGCCCATCGCTGTATGCGAGCTGATGCGTTAGCATTGATAGCCTTGCTGTCTGACAACAGGGATGTTAATGGCTTGTGGTCCGTCTCTAATTCAAACTTCCTACCAAAGAGGTACTGATGCATTTTTTTTACACCATAGACACATGCAAGCGCTTCCTTCTCGACCATCCCATAGCCCCGTTCTGCTTGAGAGAGCGACCTGGAGGCATAAGCCACAGGTTGTAGTTGGCCCTCAGCATTACTCTGCTGCAACATGCACCCAACCCCATAGGACGATGCATCTCATGTCAGAACCAATTTTTTACAGGGGTCGTACAGGGTCAACAACTTGTTTGAACAAAGTAGGTTTCGCGCCCGATCAAAAGCCCATTCCTGACTGTCCCCCCAAAACCAATCGCAACCCTTACGCAGGAGCACGTGTAGCGGCTTCAACAACGTGCTCAAGTTCGGCAGAAAGTTCCCGAAGTAGTTCAACAGTCCCAGGAATGAACGCAACTCCGATGTGTTGCAAGGTCTGGGTGCTCGTCGAATTGCCTCTGTTTTGGATTCGGTGGGCCGAATCCCATTTGCAGCAACCTTCCTGCCCAGAAACTCAACCTCAGGAGCTAAGAACACACATTTAGACTTCTTGAGTCACAGGCCTACCTGGTCCAGTCGGCGAGGCACCTCCTCCAGGTTGTGGAGATGTTCCTCGGTGTCTCGACCCGTGATGAGGATGTCGTCCTGGAATACGATCGCTCCAGGAATGGATTTAAGCAGGCTTTCCATGTTTCTTTGAAAAATCACGGCCGCTGATCGAATGCCAAACGGGCACCTGTTATAAGCAAACAGTCCCTTGTGCGTGGTGATCGTGGTCAGTAGTTTAGATCCATCGGCCAGTTCCTGGGTCATATAGGCTGAAGTGAGGTCCAACTTGGCGAACATCTTGCCAGAGGTCCTCCGTTCTCGGGAGCGGGTATTGATCTTGTAGGGACACCCGATTGATGGTGGCCTTGTAGTCGCCACAGATCCTGACAGAGCCATCCGCTTTTAGGACGGGAACAATGGGGCTCGACCAGTCGCTGAATTCAACAGGCGAGATGATGCCCTCTCTCAACAGCTGGTCCAATTCGCTCTCGATCTTTTCCCGCATCACATACGGCACCGCTCTGGCTTTGTGGTGCACTGGCCTGGCGTCCGGAGTGATGTGTATTACTACTTTGGTGCCTTTGAAAGTCCCGACGCCAGGTTGGAATAGTGAATTGAATTATTGTAGGACTTGTGAGCACAAACTTCACTCCACAGATGACATTGCGTGAACATCCCCTCATTTCCAGTTCATCTCGGCTAACCAGCTCCTCCCCAACAGTGCGGGACCATTGCCCGGGATAATCCAGAGCGGCAGCCGATTCACTAACCCATTGTGTGTGACCACCAACATTGCACTGCCTAGCACCGGAATGATTTCTTTAGTGTCAGCCCGTAATTGTGTCTCAATGCGTGCTAATTTGGGTCTACTGGCTTTAAGTGGCCATAGCTTCTCAAATTGCTGAACGCCCATGAGTAACTGGCTGGCCCCAGTGTCCAGCTCCATGCATACAGGGATTATTTAATAAAACCCTCATCATCATTGGTGGCGTTTTGGTGTATGAACTGTGAATATTCGCCACATGGACCCGCTGAACCTCGGCGTCCATCGATTTGCCCCAAAAGTCATCCTGCCTCAAAGAACGCTCTTCTGGTCCATCCGCCTCATATATTAGTCTGGTTGCAGACTTCCTGCACATTCGAGCTGAGTTGCCACTGAGATTGCAGTTTCTGCAGACAAACTGTTGAAATCTGCAAGATCTGGCCGAGTGTTTTCCCCCACACCTCCAGCATGAGTTAAAGTTTCCATTGTTGGGAACAAAGGGACTATGGCCAGGCATTCCGCGCTGACTGTCCCTTTGACTGCTCTTAAGTACCCTATTAGTGGGTGTCAATGGCCCCATCCCGGGCCGCATTGTCCACTGTGATGACGTGAATGTCCGTTCAGCCTGCCATTGTCTCTGTTGAGGTCCTGCTCTGGGGTCTATTGCTGCCTGGGGAATGTCGGACTGCCCCTGCCTGTCTGTGGGGTTCTGAGTTGCATTAATGATGTTGACTCCCTGATCCATTGCCGCGTTAGAGGCAGAATTGCGAGCCTATATTATTTCCGTCTCTTCCTCCCCCAGCATGAAAGTTTGAGCCATCAACGCCGCCGCTTCCAAGGTCAAATCCTTGGTCTCAATTAATTTGCGGAAAATTCCCGCATGACCGATGCCCTCTATAAAGAAGTCCCTTAGCATCTCCCCCCTGCAGGCGTCTGTGAACTTACAGAGGCTGGCCAAACGCCAGAGGGCCGCTACGAAGTCCGGTATGCTCTGTCCTTCGCAACGTCGGTGGGTGTAGAATCTGTGTCGGGCCATATGTATGCTACTCGCCGGTTTGAGGTGCTCCCCGATCAATTTGCTAAGTTCTTCAAAGGTTTTGTCCGCCGGCTTTTCGGGTGTTTGTAAGTCCTTCATGAGCGGGTAAGTCTTTGGTCCGCAGCTGGTCAGGAGATGAGCCCTTCGCTTGTAGGCCGCTGCATCCCCCAGCCAGTCTTTCGTAACAAAGCTTTGCTGAAGCCTCTCGACAAAATCGTCCCAGTCTTCCCCAACACAGTACCGTTCCTCTGTGCTACCGGTGGCCATTCTCGTGGGTCGTGAATTCCCGTTTCTCGTCGCCAAGGTAAAGTCCTTACTCTACAGCATGAAACCACACGAGGCACATTCTGGGGACAAGGTCACTCTGTGACCTTAACTCTTTATTCACAGGACTCCAAAGACAATGACCCTGCGGGGGACCTCCCTTTTTATACCTGTGTGATCAGGTAAGGAGTGTCTCCCACACGTTCACCCCTTGTGGTCAAGGTGTGCATCTAGGTTGAGTGTATACAGAGGTGTTACATTGTGGTTACATACATGACAGTTTCTGTCACAGATGGGACAGATAACCTCTTGTTGGCTGGCGCAGAAATGATGGTAAGTACTGCAGGGAATCGAATACGGCCAAGGTGATCTCCTGGACTAGTTTCGATCGCTTGGATGAGTCGGAGAGGAATTTTCTCCTATTTCTTTTCCCCCCCAATTGGCCTGGGTTTTTATCTGGGGTCACGTGTAGAATGTTTCGGTGAAAGGGGTGTCACAGTTGTGTGGGGCGGACTGGTTGGGCTGGGTGCTCTTTACCTTTCCGCCATTGTTCATTGTTCATAGGTTTATTTGTAACCTTCAGGGCTGCTGACCGAGGGCCGTGTGGCTCTTTGTCGGCCGTCGCGGACACGATGGGCCGAAATGGCCTCCTTCTGCTATGGACTTCTATGTTTCTATAACGAAGTGAGGGTGTTATACTGATCTTGTCAGCCCAATGGACAAAGAGCTCGCTAGTAAGGAAACCTGCTTATTAACTGAAGTTATTGTACAGGCACAGACCCAATTACATTTGCCCTGAAACGGAGCTGTATTTTAATTTTTAGTAATGCAGCATCGTACAAATTCTCACCCAGTCGATGTGAGAGAAATATATCAAAAGTAGCAGACCGTTATGGGCCTTTTGATTCGTAAGGGTTTAAAAAAAAATTGTTTCTGGGAGCACCTTCACCACACGGGACTGCAATGGTTCAAGAAGGTGTCTCACCACCACCTTCTCGAGGGCGGTTAGGGACGGGCAATAAATGCTGGCCTTGCCAGCGACGCCCACATCCCAGGAACGGATAAATAAGTAAAACTCTGAATCGTTCTGTTCCATGGTGAGGTGCGTTCGGGCGAGGTCAGGATCGAGTTTGTGCTGCCTTCCTATAGCCGAATTGCCTCACTGCCAGAGAGATGGGCACGTCAATTGGTTACCAGAGGGCGGCGGTCGCAAAAGTTACTTTCATAGAAACATAGAAAATAGGAGCAGTAGTAGGCCATTCGGCCCTTCGAGGCTGCACTGCCATTCAATATGATCATGGCCAATCCTCTATCTCAACACCATATTCCTGCTTTCTCCCCCATACCCCTTAATGTCTTTCGTGTATAGAAATCTATCTATCTCCCCTCTTAAATCCAGTCTATCCAATCCTGTCAGAATTTTATACGTTTCAATGAGATCTCCTCTCATTCTTCTAAACTCTAGTGAATACAGGCCTAGTCGGCCCAATCTCTCCTCATACGACAGTCCTGCCATCCCAGGAATCAGTCTGGTGAACCTTCTCTGCACTCCCTCTATGGCAAGTATATCCTTTCTTAGGTAAGGAGACCAAAACTGCACACAATACTCCAGGTGCGGTCTCACCAAGGCCCTGTATAACTGTAGTAAGACATCCTTGCTCCTGTACTCAAATCCTCTTGCAATGAAGGCCAACATACCATTTGCCTTCCTAACTACTTTCACTGACTGGTGTACAAGGACTCCCAGGTCCCTCTGTACATCGACACTTCCCAAGCTATCAGCATTTAAATAATACATTGTCTTTATATGTTTTTCCTACCAAAGTGGATAACTTCACATTTATCCACATTATACTGCATCTGCCATGTGTTTGCCCATTCACTCAACCGATCTAAATCACCTTGCAGCATCTTTGCATCCTCCTCACAACTCACAATCCCAGTTCTACTGAAGATTGTTTAAACCTCGTCTAGATAGTTTGTCCTTGGTGAACAGCGTGTAAGGCGACACATTGTCTCCCATCCTTATCGGCATGTTGGAAGAATTGATGGTCAGGACAGTCAGTATTCCACGTCTTCTATAGAAAGACTTTCATTTATATAGCACCCTTCACCATCTCAGGACGTCCCAAGGCGATTTGCAGCCAATGATGTACTTCTGAAGCGTAGGCATTGTTGTGTATGGAGAAAGAGTCAGACTGAACACTGTGAACTCAAAGTAAAGTGTGACCTTAGTTTTTTATTGCAGGTCTCCAGAGTGCCTCTCCAACCTGTGAAGCCTCCTTAAATACCTGTGCCCCCAAGGGATTGTGGGATCCCTTGGGACTCCAGGGGATGAGCCCTCTGGTGGCTGCACAGAGTAAATACATATACAACAACACTCCCCCGCCCCCCCCAAAGTCAATAGTGTAACTATTTACAATGTGAGTCGATCTGGGGCCCTTCTTGCCCTAATTGATTGGCTCGGTGTGAAAGCTGGTGTTGTTCAATCATTTGTTGGGCCCTCGCTGGGATGCTGTGCAGTTGGCCTTGCTGGGCTGCCTGGTGTGTTGGGCTCTGCAGGGCTGCTGTGGATGATGGATTCTGCTTCGTGGTCAACCGTGGTGCCGGTTGTCACTGGTGTGTATGTTGGGGGATCAAAAAAGGTAGGGTCCAAGGTGGGTTGCTCAGGGTAGTCCATGAATCTGGGTTTGATTTGGTCCAAGTGTTTCCGGTGAATGAGTCCATTTGAAAGTTTGACCCGAAATACCCTGCTCCCTTCTTTGGCCACGACAGTGCCGGGAAGCCACTTGGGACCTTGTCCATAATTTAATACAAATACAGGATCATTGATTTCAATCTCGCGTGACACATTTGAGCTATCATGGTATGCACTTTGTTGAAGCCACCTTCTCTACCTGTTCATGTAGATCAGGGTGAACTAACGAGAGCCTTGTCTTAAGTGCTCTTTTCATGAGCAGTTCAGCAGGTGGGATCCCAGTGAGTGAGTGGGGTCTCGTGTGGTAGCTAAGCAGGACTCGGGATAGGCGAGTCTGCAGTGAGCCTTCAGTTACTCTCTTCAAGCCTTGCTTGATGGTTTGCACTGCTCTCTCTGCCTGACCATTGGATGCTGGTTTAAACGGGGCAGATGTGACATATTTGATCCCATGCGGGTCATGAATTCTTTGAATTCAGCACTGGTAAAACATGGCCCGTTGTCGCTCACCAGGCCATCGGATAAGCTGTGTGTGGCAAACATGGCCCGCAGGCTTTCAGTAGTGGCAGCGGACGTGCTAGCCGACATTATCTCACATTCAATCCACTTGGAGTACGCGTCTACAACCACAAGGAACATTTTACCCAAGAGCGGGCCTGCATAGTCGACGTGTACCCTAGACCACGGTTTGGAGGGCCAAGACCATAAATTTAGCGGTGCCTCCCTGGGTGCATTGCTTAACTGCGAGCATGTATTACATCTGTGAACGCAGGACTCTAAGTCCGCATCGATACCAGGCCACCGCACATCTGGCTATCGCTTTCATCATTACGATGCCTGGGTGGGTACTGTGGAGGTCATTGATGAAGGTGTCTCTGCCCTTCTTGGGGACCACTACTCGATTGCCCCACAGAAGGCAGTCTGCCTGTATAGACATTTCATCTTTGCGCCACTGGAACGGCTTTATCTCTTCCTGCATTTCCACTGGGACACTGGACCAGCTCCCGTGAAGCACACAGCTTTTGACGAGAGATAATAAGGGGTCCTGGCTTGCCAGGTTTTGATCTGTCGGGCAGTGACGAGTGATTGCTCACTCTCAAATGCTCCATAACCATGGCTAGATCTAGGGGCTACACCATTTCCACCCCCGTGATGGGCAATGGCAGCCTACTGAGAGCATCGGCGCAGTTTTCTGTGCCTGGCCTGTGGCGGATGGCATAGTTGTATGCGGACAACGTGAGCGCCCATCTCTGGATGTGGGCCGATGCGTTGGTATTTATCCCTTTACTCTCGGAAAACAGGGATATAAGTGGCTTATGGTCAGTTTCCAATTCGAATTTTAGCCCAAACAGGTATTGATGCATTTTCTTTACCCCATAGACACACGCTAACGCTTCTTTCTCAATCATGCTGTAGGCTCTCTCAGCCTTAGACAGACTCCTGGATGCATAAGCAACCGGTTGCAGTTTCCCGAAATCATTAGCTTGTTGCAATACACACCCGACACCATATGACGATGCATCACATGCTAGTACCAAACGCTTACGTGGATCATACAACACAAGCAATTTGTTTGAGCATAACAATTTTCTCGCTTTTCCAAAGGCATTTTCTTGGCTTTTGCCCCAAACCCATTCGCCCCCTTTTCGTAGTAAGACATGTGGTTCTAGCAGTGTGCTGAGATCCGGTAAGAAGTTATCAAAGTAGTTCAAGAGTCCCAGAAACGACCGCAGTTCCCTCATGTTCTGTGGCCTCAGTGTATTCTCGATTGCCTCCGCCTTTGCGTTGGTGGGCCTGATACTGTTCGCCGCAATCCTCTTTCCCAAGAACTCCACTTTAGGCGCCAGGAAAACACACTTGGAGCGTTTTAACCTGAGCCCCACCCGGTTGAGTCGACTAAGAACCTCCTCCAGGTTCTGCAGGTGCTCGACTGTGTTCCGACCTGTCGTCCTGGAAGACCACGGTGTGCGGGACCGACTTCAGTAAACTTTCCATGTTTCTCTGGAATATTGCCGCCGCTGATCGGATTCCAAACGGGCATCTGTTATAAACAAAAGACCTTTGTGCGTGTTGATGCAGGTGAGAGCCTTCGATGATTCCTGCGTCATGTAGGCTGAAGTCAGATCCAGCTTCATGAACGTCTTTCCTCCCACCAGCTTGCAAAGAGGTCGTCGGCCTTTGGTAGTGGGTATTGGTCCTGCAGGGAGAAACTTTGTAAGCGCCACAGATTCTGACGGTACCGTTTCCCTTGAGGACTGGGACAATAGGACTGGCCCACTCGCTGAACTCGATCGGTGAAATGATGCCCTCTCTTTGCAGCCGGTCTAGCTCGATCTCTACCCTTTCATTATGTACGGTACTGCTCTCGCCTTGTGATGGATGGGTCGCGCCCCCAGAATTAGGTGGATCTGCACTTTTGTTCCTTGGAATTTCCCGATGGCTGGTTCAAACAGCGAAGGAAATTTGAAGTGTCGTCAGCGGGCAATAGCGCTCGGACATCATCCCAGTTCCAGCGTATCTTTCTCAGCCAGCTCCTGCCGAGCAGCATGGGACCATCGCCCGGTAGCACGCAGAGTGGTAGCTTGTGCACCGCTCCATCATAGGTGACCTTTACGGTAGCACTGCCAATTACAGGAATCAGTTCTTTCGTGTAAGTTCTTAGTTTCGTGCGAACTGGAGTTAAGACTGGCCTTGCGGCCTTGTTACACCACAACCTTTTCGAAAGTTTTTTTGCCCATGATGGACTGGCTCATGCCCGTGTCCAGCTCCATTGACACTGGGAGTCCATTTAGTTTCACATTCAGCATTATCAGGGGACAATTCGTGGTGAATGTGTGCACCCCATGTACCTCTGCCTCCTCTCTCTGAGGCTCTGGTTCGTCGTGATCCTCCGTGGATCTGTCCTCCTCTGCAACATGGTGGTTTGCAGGTTTAACAGGCTTAGCAGCTCGCCTGCACACTCGTTGGAGGTATAGAAACATAGAAACATAGAAATTAGGTGCAGCAGTAGGCCATTCGGCCCTTCGAGTCTGCACCGCCATTCAATAAGATCATGGCTGATCATTCAACCTCTTTCTTGCTTTCTTTCCATACCCCTTGATCCCTTTGGCCGTAAGGGCCATATCTAACTCCCTTTTGAATATATCTAACGAACTGGCCTCAACAACTTTCTGCGGTAGAGAATTCCACAGGTTAACCAATCTCTGAGTGAAGAAGTTTCTCCTCATCTCGGTCCTAAATGGCTTACCCCTTATTCTTAGACTGTGACCCCTGGTTCTGGAACTCTCCAGCAACGGGAACATTCTTCCTGCCTCTAACCTGTCCAATCCCGTCAGAATTTTATATGTTTCTATGAGATCCCCTCTCATTCTTCTAAACTCCAGTGGATACAAGCCCAGTTGATCCAGTCTCTCCTCATTGTTCCACAGCCCTTGCAAATGTATTCTTTGAATCAGCATGAATGGAAATGATTCACCCCCGCAGCGCTAACAAGGTGTTAATGGCCTTGCATTCATCACCCTTGATGGTGGACTCTGAGACATCTTCGGACGTGCAGCTGCAGGTATGTGTGACCTGCCCTGTACGTTAAGATTCGAAAACAGCATCACTTTGTTCACAGTACTTGTAGCAGCACTTGTGTACTGAGAGATTTGCTTCGTATTGTCTCTGGTGGCAATGAACGCCTGGGCTATCGATATGGCCTTACTCAAGGTTGGGGTCTCTACACTCAAAAGTTTGCGAAGTATGGTTTCGTGGCCAATGCCAAGTACGAACAAGTCTCTGAGCATGTGCTCCAAATGTCCTTCAACTTCGCAATGTCCTGCAAGGCGTCTTAGCTCGGCGACATAACTCACCACTTCCTGACCTTCAGACCTTTTGTAGGTGTAGAACCGGTACCTCGCCATCAGAACGCTTTCCTTCGGATTCAAATGCTCTCGGACCAGTGTGCACAAATCGTCGTACGATTTCTCCGTGGGTTTCGCTGGAGTGAGCAGATTCTTCATGAGGCCGTACGTTGGTGCCCCACAGACGGTGAGGAGGATCGCCCTTCGTTTGGCAGCACTCTCTTCCCCATCGAGCTCGTTGGCCACGAAGTATTGGTCGAGTCGCTCCACAAAAGTTTCCCAATCAACTCCCTCCGAAAATTTCTCCAGGATGCCCACTGTTCTCTGCATCTTTGGGTTCGCTATCTGTATCTCGTCGCCAGTTGCAGTGTATGGAGAAAGAGTCAGACTGAACACTGTGAGCTCAAAGTGAAGTGTGACCGTAGTCTTTTATTGCAGGTCTCCAGAGTGTCTCTCCAACCTGTGAAGCCTCCTCAAGGGATTATGGGATCTCTAGGGACTCCAGGGGATGAGCCCTCTGGTGGCTGTACTGAGTAAATACAAGTCCACATATACAACAGGCACTGTTGCGATGTAGGTTGTGAAAGGCGCTATACAAATGCAAGTCTGTCTGTGTTTCTTTCTGGTTCCTGTTTATTGGGATTAGGATTAGGATTGAAAACGGCATAGCCATAACATAGGAATTAGGAGCAGGAGTCGGCCATTCAACCCCTCGAGCCTGCTCCGCCATTCAATAAGATCATGGCTGATCTTCGACCTCAACTCCAGTTTCCTGCAATTTTCCCATATCCCTCGATTCCCTTAATATCCAAAAATCTATCGATCTCTGTCTTGAATATACTCAACGACTGAGCCTCCACAGCCCTCTGGGGCAGAGAATTCCAAAGATTCATCACCCTCTGAGTGAAGAAGTTTCTCCTAATTTCAGTCCTAAATGACCGACCCCTGATCCTGAGACTGTGACCCCTGGTTCTAGACTCCCCAGTCGGGGGAAACATCCTCCCTGCATCTACCCTGTCAAGCCCTGTAAGAATGTTGTATGTTTCAATGAGATCACCTCTCATTCTTCTCAACTCTAGAGAATATCGGCCTAATCTACTCAATCTCTCTTCAAAGGATAATCCCCCCATCACAGGAATCAGTCTGGTGAACCTTCGTTGCACTCCCTCAGTGGCAAGTATATCCTTCCTTAGGTACGGAGACCAAAACTGTACACAATACTCCAGGTGCGGATCACCAGGGCCCTGTATAATCGCAGAAAGACGTCTTTACTCTTATACTCAAATCCTCCTGTAATAAAGGCCAACATACCATTTGCTTTAATCACTTGCTGTACCTGCGTGTTAACTTTCAGTGATTGGTGTACAAGGGCACCCAGGTCCCTCTGAACACCAACATTTCCCAATCTCTCACCATTTAAAGAATACTCTGCTCTTCTATTTTTCCAACCAATTTTTCAGCCGCGTTTCATTTAAGGCCTTTAAGCGTTTGGGAGCCGTATGCCAGGCACTGCTGTCCCCTACCTGACCCCGACAGACAAACAGGCTGTTCCACTCACTTTCCAATCGGATATCTCAGGATTAAACCTGAGGGATTATACAATTATCCTGAGGTTATACCCTGTCTGTCCAGCGTGCGATTCACTCTGAGCGGGCCCTGGTGCCAATAGCACTGTTCTGCGTTAATCTTTGCCCGAATGCAAGAATTTAATGTGGCATCGTACTGACTCTGTTGCCCATGTTGTACCAAGTCTCGCTCGCCCGTCGCCCCCCCTCACTGCGTTCGCTGACCTACATTGGCTCCCGGTGCGGCATCGATCGTACGTTCGTATCCTTGCTTTCTAATCCCTCCGTGGCCCCCCTCACCCTCCCTCTCCCTATCTCTGTAACCTCCTCCAGCCCTTACAAATATTTTGGTTGAAGGATAATCAAGTTCCCCTTGATTAAAGGGGCACTAAAACCGACAAATTAACCAAAGCAACTTTTTAACCAGAAAATTATGGTTGCCGGGGGCGATGCTGCACTCCAGTCCCTCCGGCGCCCACCTCCTCGCGGAAGGCCGCGAGCGTACCGGTGGACACCGCGTGCTCCATCTCCCGGGACACCCTGGCTCGGATGTAACCGCGGAAGAGAGGCAGGTCAGTCGGGCTGAACGACCCCCTCGACCGCCCGCTGCCGGGACCGGCTGATGGCCCCCTTGGCCAGGCCCAGGAGCAGCCTCCAGCCCTTACAACCTGTGTTCCCTGTAAGCTGTGCTCAGGCAGCTGTAAAAGATCGCACGGCCACTATTTCGAAGAAGAGCAGGGGAGTTCTCCCCGGTCTCCTGGCCCAATATTGATGCCTCAATCAACATAACAAGAACAGATGATCTGGGTCATTATCACATTGCCGTGTGTGGGAGCTTGCTGTGCGCAAATCGGCTGCCGCGTTTCCTACATAACAACAGCGACTACACTCCAAAAGTACCTCATTGGATGTAAAGCGCTTGAGACATTCGGTGGTCGTGAAAGGCGCTATATAAAAGCAACTCTTTCTTCTTTCTGTGGATTACTAGTCCAGTAACATAACCTGTAGAGCAGCGACAGTGGCAAGAGGCTAACGAGAGGCCCATTTAGCTTTTAGTCTCAGTCGGGGAGTAGGTTTCAATTTTAAAGTAGTGACTACTGGAGTGTGACTGGCCCAACTGTGCTGGTTGGTTTTAATGCAAAGTTACCACCCACTTAACGAGGGAACTTCATCAACGACAGACCATTGCACGGTGGATCCGAAGTTTCATGTCGCTGTGATCGTTGACAACGGGACCAAGAACCACAGTTAGTCCTGCCAAAGGAAAACATCTGGGTAAATATTATGGGGTCGAAATTCGGTGCGGCCGTTTTTGAGGGGGTGTCACCGCCCGGGTGCCGATCTTACCGCCGGGCGTTCGGAGCGGGATCCAACCGTTGCTCACTCACCTTTGGGCGGGAGCTCAGGAGGCCCACTGACCGTCGCATCGGGAGGCTGTGGGCATGCTGTAAGAATGTTGTATGTTTCAATGAAATCACCTCTCAGTCTTCTCAACTCTAGAGAATATCGGCCTAGTCTGCTCAATCTCACCTCATAGGACAATCCCCACATCCCAGGAATCAGTCTGGTGAACCTTCATTGCACTCCCTCAGTGGCAAGTATACCCTTCCTTCGATAAGGAGACAAAAACTGTACACAATACTCCAGGTGTGGTCTCACCAGGGCCCTATATAATCGCAGTAAGACGTCTTTACTCTTATACTCAAACCCTCCTGTAATAAAGGCCAACATACCATTTGCTTTAATCACTTGCTGTACCCGCGTGTTAACTTTCAGTGATTGGTGTACAGGGTCACCCAGGTCCCTCTGAACACCAACATTTCCCAATCTCTCACCATTTAAAAAATACTCCGCTTTTCTATTTTTCCAACCAATTTTTCAGCCGCGTTTCATTTAAGGCCTTTAAGCGTTTGGGAGCCGTATGCCAGGCACTGCTGTCCCCTACCTGACCCCGACAGACAAACAGGCTGTTCCACTCACTTTCCAATCGGATATCTCAGGATTAAACCTGAGGGATTATACAATTATCCTGAGGTTATACCCTGTCTGTCCAGCGTGCGATTCACTCTGAGTGGGCCCTGGTGCCAATAGCACTGTTCTGCGTTAATCTTTGCCCGAATGCAAGAATTTAATGTGGCATCGTACTGACTCTGTTGCCCATGTTGTACCAAGTCTCGCTCACCCGTCGCCCCCCCTCACTGCGTTCGCTGACCTACATTGGCTCCCGGTGCGGCATCGATCGTACGTTCGTATCCTTGCTTTCTAATCCCTCCGTGGCATCCCCCCTCACCCTCCCTCTCCCTATCTCTGTAACCTCCTCCAGCCCTTACAACTATTTTGGTTGAAGGATAATCAAGTTCCCCTTGATTAAAGGGGCACTAAAACCGACAAATTAACCAAAGTAACTTTTTAACCAGAAAATTATGGTTGCCGGGGGTGGCGATGCACTCCAGTCCCTCCGGCGCCCACCTCTCGCGGAAGGCCGCGAGCGTACCGGTGGACACCGCGTGCTCCATCTCCCGGGACACCCTGGCTCGGATGTAATCGGGCTGAACGACCCCCTCGACTGCCCGCTGCCTGGACCGGTTAATGGCACCCCATGGCCGTGCCCAGGAACGGCCTCCAGCCCTCACAACCTGTGTTCCCTGTAAGCTGTGCTTTGTTCTGCTTGGCCCCTGTTTCTTTTAGTGCGTTGCCCTTTAAATTTCCGGGTACGATGGAGAAGCCTGTGATCGGCCCGTGTGGGACCCTTTCCGTTACTGTGCGCGGCTGCACAGCCCAGAGGTACCCTTACTCACAACCCTCCGAGATCTCAGTGCTCCTCCAATTCAGGCTGCTTGAACATCCCCAATTTCAATCGCTCAACCTTCGGTGGCCGTGCCTTCAGCTGCCTGGGCCCCAAGCTCTGGAACTCCCTCCCTAAACCTACCCCCCCTCTCTCCTTTAAGATGCTCCTTAAAATCTACCTCTTTGACCAAGCTTTTGGTCATCTGACCTAAGAACATAAGAATTAGGAGCAGGAGTAGGCCATTCGGCCCCTCGAACCTGCTCCGCCATCTAATAAGATCACGGCTGATCTTCGACCTCAACTTCACTTTCCCGCCCGACCCCCATAATCCCTCGATTCCCTTAATATCCCAAAATCTATCGATCTCGGTCTTGAATATACTCAACGACTGAGCCTCCACAGCCCTCTGGGGTAGAGAATTCCAAAGATTCACCACCCTCTGAGTGAAGAAATTCCTCCTCATCTCAGTCCTAAATGGCCGACCCCTTATCCTGAGACTGTGACCCCTGGTTCTAGACTCCCCAGCCCGGGGGAAACATCCTCCCTGCATCTACCCTGTCAAGCCCTGTAAGAACGTTGTATGTTTCAGTGAGATCACCTCTCATTCTTCTAAACTCCAGAGAATATCGGCCTAGTCTACTCAATCTCTCCTCATAGGACAATCCCCCCATCCCTGGAATCAGTCTGGTGAACCTTTGTTGCACTCCCTCTGGAGCAAGTATATCCTTCCTTGGGTAAGGATATCTAACAACACTAACACACACACACTAACACACACATATACTCACGCACAGACAAATATCACTGAGTCAAACACCCTGGCAGATTTGTGGGGTTATGGGAATGAGCAGGCGTGAGGTATTTTTTATTCATTCACGTGATGTCGCTGGCAAGGCCGGCATTTATTGCCCATCCCTAATTGCCCCTTGAGAAGGTGGTGGTGAGCCGCCTTCTTGAACCGCTGCAGTCCGTGTGGTGAAGGTGCTCCCACAGTGCTGTTAGGGAGGGAGTTCCAGGATTGTGACCCAGCGACGATGAAGGAACGGCCGATATATTTCCAAGTCGGGATGGTGTGTGACTGGGAGGGGAACGTAGAGGTGGTGGTGTTCCCATGCGCCTGCTGCCCTTGTCCTTCTAGGGGGTAGAGGTCGCGGGTTTGGGAGGTGTCACTGAAGAAGCCTTGGCGAGTTGCTGCAGTGATCTTGTAGACGGTGCACACTGCAGCCAGGGGGCGCCGGTGGTGGAGGGAGTGAATGTTGAAGGTGGTGGGTAGCGTGCCGATCAAGTGGGGCTGCTTTGTCCTGGATGGTGTCGAGCTTTGAGTGTTGTTAGAGCTGCAACTCATCCAGGCAAGTGGAGAGTGTTCCAACACACTCCTGACTTGTGCCTTGGAAAGATGCTAGTTTGCCTTTGGCACAGCCCAGGGAAAGTTCCTGCTCCTGATCGCGGCTCAGTAAACCCTGCCTCAGCGGCTGTACACGAAGTTCTAGGTGCACGGTAACACATCGGTGACTTTGATTTTAAATCTATGTGATCAGCTGGCCACGCACTGGGCGAAAGAACAAAATGTTCAGTTTCACTGCAAATTAACTGGGAGGAAATGTCCTTGAGGGAAACAGCATTGTGGAATTAAGTAAAACTCTTGCTTTCACTCTCCTCATCACCTCCCCCCCCCCCCTTAAATAACAATTCAACTGTGGAAAAGAACCAAGATTCACAAAGACACAATCATTATTCATCTATAATGTGTCAGCCGGGGCTCAGTGGGCAGCACTCTCGCCTCTGAGTCAGAAGGTTGTGGGTTCAAGTCCCACTCCAGATACTTGAGCACATAAATCCAGGCCGACACTCCCAGTGCAGTGCTGAGGGAGTGCCGCACTGTCGGAGGTGCCGTCTTTTGGGTGAGATGTTAAACCGAAGCCCCGTCTGCTCTCTCAGGTGGACGTAAAAGATCCCATGGCACTATTTCGAAGAAGAGCAGGGGGAGTTCTCCCCGGTGTCCTGGGGCCAATATTTATCCCTCAATCAACATCACAAAAACAGATTATCTGGGTCATTATCACATCGCTGTGTGGGAGCTTGCTGTGCACAAATTGGTTGCTGCGTTTCCTACATTACAACAGTGACTACACTCTAAATTACTTCATTGGCTGTAACACTCTTTGGGACATCCTGAGGTTGTGAAAGGTGCTATACAAATGCAAGTCTTTCTTTATAGATTTCAACAACAACAAAAATCCCAGGCTTTCTCCTTTACAGGTGTTACTGGGATACAGCACAGGGACCTGCTACACTCCAGTAACTGCCCTTCTTACATGTGGGTGTGCAGGCTGTTCAACCACGAGGGCAACACACTCTGGCCTATTCTTGTCCTTGCTTGACAGCTGCGGGAGTCAATAGGCGGCGAACAGGAGCAGGAGGTTTTATACAAGATTATCATAGGCAGTCCCTCGAAGCGAGGATGACTTGCTTCCACGCCAAAAAGGGATGAGTTCACAGGTGTTTCAATGAAGGACCTAATATTCCAGATCCCGAACTCCAGTTGAAGGGTGGAAGATGCCTGTGGGTGGATTTTTTTAACGTGGGGTGACCGTTGCACACCAGCCACCACACGGGCTTGACAGAGCGAGGTCTTGGTCCAGTGACAAGGGTTAACCAGGACGACTGGAGATCTGCTCTGCTGCACGGGCCTAGTGCGCGCCCATATCGCACAGTGTGGGCTGGGCTCGTGCTGCCCCTGGGCCCTCGGCTCTTCTGGGCTCCAAACTCACGTCTCTCCTGGGCCCCGATCACGTCCCTCTACAAACTCTTGTGGCAAGAGTTTGTATAGAAGAACATAAGAATTAGGAGCAGGAATAGGCCATTTGGCCCCTCGAGTCTGCTCCGCCATTCAATAAGATCATGGCTGATCTTCTACCCCAACTCCACTTTCCCGCCCGATCCCCATAATCTCTGAGTATGCAAAAATCTATCGATCTCTGCCTTGAATATACTCAATGACTGAGCCTCCACAGCCCTCTGGAGCAGAGAATTCCAAAGATTCACCACCCTCTGAGTGAAGAAGTTTCTCCTCATCTCAGTCCTAAATGGCCAACCCCTTATTCTGAGACTGTGACCCCTGGTTCTAGACTCCCCAGCCCGGGGGAATCACCCTCCCTGCATCTACCCTGTCAAGCCCTGTAAGAATGTTGTATGTTTCAATGAGATCACCTCTCATTCTTCTAAACTCTAGGGAATATAGGCTGGTCTCGTCTACTCAATAACATCAATCTGCCAGCTTTCGAGTTCGTTTTATCTGCTGTCAGCCGACAAATTACCAGATTTATTGTATTCAATTCGCACTGGCTGGAGTAGATATTTGAATTTATAACCTGGAGGACTCCCAACCTGTGAGCAAGACTCTGATTATAGATGAGCTTCGCTGGTGTCAGTAGTTCAGACACATGTGGGCAAGAAGTTGGGTAATATTGGGATAATCGGCGATCGCCGGTCAGTTAATTCATTTGAAAAAACTCGTTCATGGGACGTGGGCGTCGCTGGCAAGGCCGGCATTTATTGCCCATCCCTAATTGCCCCTTGAGAAGGTGCAGTCCCGTGTGGTGAAGGTGCTGTCAGGGAGGGAGTTCCAGGATTGTGACCCAGCGACGATGAAGGAACGGCCGATACATTTCCCAGTCGGGATGGTGTGTGACCGGGAGGGGAACGTGGAGGGGGTGGTGTTCCCATGCGCCTGCTGCCCTTGTCCTTCTAGGGGGTAGAGGTCGCGGGTTTGGGAGGTGCTGCCGAAGAAGCCTTGGCGAGTGCAGCTTGTAGATGGGCCGAATGGTCTACTCCTGCTCCTACCTCTTAGGATTGAGAAGCCACGTAGACTACACGTCCCCTCAAGCCTGCTCCGCCATTCATTAAGATCATGGCTGATCTTTGACTTCAACTCCGCTCTCCCACCTGATTCCCACAACCCTCGATTCCCTTCATATCCAAAAATGTAACAATCTATGTCTTGAATATACTCAACAACTGAGCATCCATAGACTTCTGGGGTTTCCCCTCTTCTTGACCCCATTTCCGTCCTCCTGACCTCCAACCCCCTTCTCTCTGACCCCATTCCCCTTTCTCTGACCTATTACCTTCTCTGTGATGCCATTCCCCCTCCCTCTGACCCAATCCTCCCCCTCTGACACATTTCCCATTCCCGGATCTCCCCTCCCCAAACCCAATCCCCCCTCCCTGACCCCCCCATTCTCCCATCTCTGGCCTCCATTTCCCTTCTCTCTCGCCCCCCATTTGCCAATCTCACCGTCCGACCGCATCGCGCCTCTGGCCAGAGATAGAAACTTGGCCCTTCACGCTCTGCATGGCTCAGCACCACACCAAGTGGCACATCTACCCACTGAGACAACATAGTTATGAAATAAAACGGTAGATGGTGTTTATAGGTGTTTCCCCCCAAAATATATTAGCAATGCAATTATTTCATCCGTTGTCATTTACCAAAGTCTTCAATGGATCCATGACGTTTTAGCACCATCTGCAGGATACAGAGCAGAATTGCAGCCGGTTCACCATAAAATGTTGCATTTACCCGGTGAGTGCTTCCCCTCCTGTATGGCTCAGAGACATGGACCATATACAGCAGACACCTCAAATCGCTGGAGAAATACCACCAACGATGTCTCCACAAGATCCTGCAAATCCCCTGGGAGGACAGACGCACCAACGTTAGCGTCCTCGACCAGGCCAACATCCCCAGTATTGAAGCACTGACCACACTCGATCAGCTCCGCTGGGCGGGCCGCATTGTTCACATGCCCGACACGAGACTCCCAAAGCAAGCACTCTATTCGGAACTCCGACACGGCAAGCGAGCCAAAGGTGGGCAGAGGAAACATTACAAGGACACCATCAAAGCCTCCCTGATAAAGTGCAACATCCCCACTGACACCTGGGAGCCCCTGGCCAAAGACCGCCCTAAGTGGAGGAAGTGCATCCGGGAGGGCGCTGAGCACCTCGAGTCTCATCGCCGAGAGTGTGCAGAAACCAAGCGCAGGCAGCGGAAGGAGCGTGCGGCAAACCAGTCCCACCCACCCTTTCCTTCAACAACCCTTTCCGCCTGTGACAGAGACTGTAATTCCTATATTGGACTGTACAGTCACCTGAGAATTCACTGAGCGGAAGCAAGTCTTCCTCAATTTCGAGGGACTGCCTATGTTGATGATGCTGCTAATGCACAGGTCCTCCACATACCATCAGAGGTACGAACATACTAAATTGACTGGCAAGACGAGATGGCCCATCAAGCCTGCGCCACAGTTCACGATGGCTGGAACTTTGTGACTAGACTCTCTCTCTCACCTCCCACACATGTAGGATTGGGAAACCCCAGACAAAATGCCCAGGTCCAATCTCTTCCTCTTTGGCCTCATCCGTAGCTGAGGAAACGTTTCAAGGACACCCTCAAAGCCTCCCTGATAAAGTGCAACATCCCCACCGACACCTGGGAGTCCCTGGCCAAAGACCGCCCGAAGTGGAGGAAGTGCATCCGGGAGGGCGCTGAGCACCTCGAGTTTCGTCGCCGAGAGCGTGCAGAAACCAAGCGCAGGCAGCGGAAGGAGCGTGCGGCAAACCAGACCCCCCGCCCACCCTTTCCCTCAACCACTGTCTGTCCCACCTGTGAGAGAGACTGTAATTCCTGTATTGGACTGTTCAGTGACCTGAGAACTCAGAGTGGAAGCAAGTCTGCCTCGATTTCGAGGGACTGCCTATGATGATGATAATGCTTATGCACAGGTCCTCCACATACCATCAGAGGTACGAACATACTATAGCGCACTGGTTCTGCTTTAGAGTTAGCCAAAGGGTCATGAGGTATTCGTTTACCCCTTAGGGGGAATCTCTAAGACGCCAAACTAGCTCACTTTTGATGGCGAAGCCAACCCCATTGAGACAGCGCCCTTCTTCTGGTTTGCCTTTCCAGGTGCTGACCTCCTCCTGCCCGCCGTGTCTCACTCAGGGCGGCGACGTCAATGTCGAAGTGTCTTGAGTGTCCGTGCAATGATAGCAGTATGCCGTTCCGATCTGTCGCTGTTGGGGTTGTCCATGAGGGTCCTGATGCTCCAGGTCCCAAACTTCATTTTAAGTAGATTCCAGGGCCAATAAGACTTGCATTTGTATAGCGCATTTCACGACCAGCAGATGTCTCAAAGCGCTTTACAGCCAATGAAGTACTTTTGGAGTGTGGTCACTGTTGTAATGTGGGAAACGCGGCAGCCAACTTGCGCACAGCAAGCTCCCACAAACAACGATGTGCTACTGACCAGATGTGTTTCTCGTGTGTTTGAGGGATAATATAATGGACAGGACACCGGGGATACGTCCCCTGCTGCTCTTCGAAATAGTGCCATGGGATCTTTTACATCCACCTGAAGCAGACAGGGTCTTGGTTTATCCTCGGAATCGAGGAAGATTTGCTTCCACTCTAAAAATGAGTCCTTAGGTGGCTGAACAGTCCAAAACGGGAATTACAGTCCGTCACAGGTGGGGCATAGTTGTTGAGGGAAAGGGGAGGGTGGGACTGGTTTGCCGCACACTCTTTCCGCTGCCTGCGCTTGATTTCTGCATCCCATCTGAGGGAGTGCTGCACTTCAGACAGCGCAACGCTCCCTCAGCACTGCACTGGAGTGTCAGCCTAGATTTATGAACTCAAGTTCCTGGAGTGTGCTACCCACTGTGCCATAGGTAAACACTGTAGGATGTAGGAGAAAACCCAGGGCCAATAAGGGAAAGAATACTCGGGGAAAACACCCCTGTCCCGCCGCCTCAGGTGATCGAAACTAGTCCAGGAGATCGCACGGAGCAAGTGCTACTCACTCAGTCATGAATTAACTGACGACACATCTCACTATAGGAACAGGAGTCGGCCATTCAGACCCTCAAGCCTGTTGCGCAGAGAGCTTAGCACTCGTCCGCAAGTTATTGGTTTGGTCCCCTTCTCACCTGCCGGCAGCAATCACCCTCAGCACCTCATCGACTGACCATTCCTTGCCGGTGAGAACAGATTGCAGTGTCGGGCAACTATCCTCCAACAGGGGCTGCGCGGGCCATTCAAAATACCGCACACGTGCAGATTTTACATCGAAAGGCAGGCTCCGCGAGTTCCTTGGAGCACTGCGCAGACACGCAACTTACAGGGAAACATTGGCCATCAATATAAGATAGTGACTAATAAATCCGATAGAGAGTGCAGGAGAAACCTCTTTACCCAGAGAGTGGTGAGAATGTGGAACTCACTGCCACGGAGTGGTTGAAGCGAATAGTATCGATGTATTTAAGGGGAAGCTGGATAAACACATGAGGGGGAAAGGAATAGAAGGATATGGTGATGGGGTGAGATGACCAGTGTACTAAGCTTAAATAAAGGAGACTATGAAGGGTATGATGGCAGAGTTGGCTAAAGTGGTCTGGGAAAATAGATTAAAGTGTGGGGCGGTTGATGAACAGTGGAGTACATTTAAAGAGATAATTCACAACTCTCAAGAAAAATATATTCCAGTGAGGAGGAATGGGTGCGAGAGAAAAGAAAGCCATCCGTGGCTAAAGAAAGAAATAAAGGACGGTATCCGATTAAAAACAAGGACATACAAAGTGGCCAAAACTAGTGGACAGAAGATTGGGAAGCTTTTAAAAGCCAGCAAAGATTGATTAAAAATGATTAAGAAAGGGAAGATAGACTATGAAGGTAAACTAGCACAAAATATAAAAACAGATAAGAGTTTCTATAGGTATATAAAAAGAAAAAAAAAAGTGTGGTTAAAGTAAATGGTGGTCCCTTAGAGGACCAGGGAACTAGTAATGGGGAACATGGAGATGGCAGAAACTCTGAACAAATATTTTGTATCAGTCTTTACGGTAGAGGACACTAACAATATCCCAACAGTGGATAGTCAAGGGGCTATGGGGGGTGAGGAACTTAACACAATCACTAAGGAGGTGGTACTCAGTAAGATAATGGGACTAACGGCAGCTAAATCCCCTGGACCTGATGGCTTGCATCCTAGGGTCTTAAGTAGCAGCAGGGATAGTGGATGCATTGGTTGTAATTTACCAAAATTCCCTGGATTCTGGGGTGGTCCCAGCAGATTGGAAAACTGCAAATGTAACACCCCGATTCAAAAAAAGAGGCAGACAAAAAGCAGGAAATTATAGACCAGTTAGCCTAACATCTGTGGTTGGGAAAATGTTGGAGTTCATTATTAAAGCAGTAACAGGACATTTGGAAAAACAAAATTTGGTCAGGCAAAGTCAGCATCGATTTATGAAGGGGAAGTCATGTTTGACAAATTTGCTGGAATTTTTTTGAGGATGTAATGTGCAGGGTGGATAAAGGGGAACCAGTGGATGTGGTGTAATTTGGACTTCCAGAAGGCATTTGACAAGGTGCCACACAAAAGGTTACTGCACAAGATAAAAGTTCACAGGGTTGGGGGGTAATATATTAGCATGGATAGAAGATTGGCTAACTAACAGAGAACAGAGTCGGGATAAATGGTTCATTCTCTGGTTGGCAATGAGTAATGAGTGGGTGCTACAGGGATCAGTGCTGGGACCTCAATTATATACAATCTATATTAACGACTTGGAAGAAGGGACTGAGTGTGTAATGTAGCCACGTTTGCTGACGATACAAAGGTGGGAGGAAGGGCAATGTGTGAGGAGGACATAAAGAGGATGCAGGAGGACATAGACAGGCCAAGTGAGTGGGCAAGAATTTGGCAGCTGGAGTATAATGTTGGAAAGTGTGAGCCCATGCACTGACAGAAAAAAAATCAAAGAGCAAGTTATTATTTAAATGGAGAAAGATTGCAAAGTGCTGCAGTACAACGGGACCTGGGGGTCCTTGTGCATGAAACACAAAAGGTTAGTATGCAGGTACAGCAAGTGATCAGGAAGGCCAATCTTGGCCTTTATTGCAAAGGGGGTGGAGTATAAAAGCAGGGAAGTTTTGTTACAGCTGTACAGGGTATTGCTGAGGCCACACTTTCCATGTTTACGAAAGGATACACTTGCTTTGGAGGCAGTTCAGAGAAGGTTCACTCGGTTGATCCCGGGGATGAGGGGGTTGACTTATGAGGAGGTTGGGCCTCTACTCATTGGAATTCAGAAGAATGAGGGGCGATCTAATAGAAACATAATATTATGAGGGGGTTTGACAAGGTGGATGCAGAGAGGATGTTTCCACTGGTGGGGAGACTAGAACTAGGGGGCATGATCTTAGAATAAGGGGCCGCCCATTTAGAACTGAGATGAGGAGACATTTCTTCTCTGAGGGTTGTGAATCTGTGGAATTCGCTGCCTGAGAGAGCTGTGGAAACTGGGACATTAAATAAATTTAAGACAGAAATAGACAGTTTCTTGAGTGATGGGGGGGAGATGAGGGGTTATGGGGAGCAGGCAAGGAAGTGGAGCTGAGTCCATGATCGTATTAAATGGCGGAGCAGGCTCGAGGGGCCGTATGGCCGACTCCTGCTCCTATGTGTTATGTCCTTATAAACATCGGCGGGGCCGAATGGCCTGTTCCTGTGCTGTGGACTCCATGTGACATCGTAGGCACTATATAAATGTTCATTAAAAAAGGGAATATTGCACTGGAGTGGAACGAAGGAACATACTGCCCCAAACCAGAACGACTCCGAAAGGAATGTAGGGATACAACAACTGTATTTGTATAACGTAGTAAAATGCCCCAAGGCACTTCACAAGTGTTTTAAGACAAAACTAAAATTTGTCACCACGCCACACAAGTAGAAATTACGGCGGATGACCAAAAGCTTGGTCAAAGAGGTAGGTTTTAAGGAGCATCTTAAAGGAGGAAAGAGAGGCGGAGAGGTTTAGAGAGGGAGTTCCAGAGCTTGGGGCCCAGGCAATAGAAGGCACGGCCACCAATGGTTGAACGATTATAATCAGGGATGCTCAATAGGGTAGAATTAGAGGAGCGCAGACATCTCTCGGGGGATGGGGGGGCGGGGGGGGGGGAGGGTTGTGGGGCTGGAAGAGATTACAGAGATAGGGAAGGGTGAGGCCCTGGTGGGATTTGAAAACAAGGATGAGAATTTTGGGATACAGCTCTAAAGACGGCGGCAGCAGCAGCTCTCTGTTACACCCCAGAGCGGCCGTTTCTCCGCAGGCGAGTGCGAACTGTGACTTTCTACAGGTTATTGATCCATGGAAGGCATCGCTGGTGCCAAACTCAATCCCTGTCGTCACCTGCCACTCACTCACACACACACTAGAGAGAGGACGCAACATATAAGGTGTTCGTCTTTGTTTTTAATTAAATCAATGTTACAGGAATCTGGTACATCTGAGGCAACGTGCTGTTAGAAACAAGTCACAAATCATGTCTGAATGCATGTAGAAGCAAAATTAAAACTCAAAAACAATTTAACCACGAGGAATTATTGCAATTTACTCTTTCCCCGAATCACGGTACAGTGCTGTTCAAAAACGCTTTACAGTGCAGTCTCTGTACATAAATGCTCCCCGCACACACACACTACTGAGAGAACACACTGAATTATTATATTGAAGGTCATGTTACCCACAAGAGGCTACTGCAATTTGCTTCTATTTAATTCCACTGTTATTCTTCAAGATTCGCGTATTAACACCGAGAAGCATATTGGGCTACCCGTGATTGCAATTAAAGTTTCCAAAGCCCTCCCTCCGATTTCAATAAATTATGCCAATGGCGAGAAAAAGCGTTAGCACACAAATGAGCTGAGGAATTGCGTTATTTTGTTTTAAGTACTGCGTCTGCTCCAATCATTAAAAGCATATTCAAGTGAACTTGCGAGGCTCATCAGGGGCAGGATATCTGAAGCTCGTTGGGGGGGGGGGGGGTCCGGGTTCCTGGTTTACATCACCACCTCGCGATATGAACAAGCTGATGTTCAGCCCCCCCACCCCAGACACCTGCCAGTTACTTTCATTCATTGCCCCCTGCCCAAGGGTTGGGTTGACAACGATGTGTTGCCTCTGACTTTTTTTTTTTTGCGTGTGCGGTCCCTTTAAATTTGCTGCGCGGTCGTACCGTTTCCGGCGGCAACGGCTGGCTGGCGGCCTGCGCGGGAACCTTCCAATCGCTGCGCGGCCGAGGGGAAAGGTCGGTCGCCAACCCTCCAAGGAATACCCTGGAGCCTCCAGGAATTGAAGATTAGTCGCCAGGGTAGCGAGCAAAGCTGGGAAGAACAAAAATCGCACGGCAAAAAAAAAAACAGTGCTGTTCATATCATTTTCTTTGAATACCGATATTCGTTGTAAAAAAATTTGATGCGTGGGGGCAGGAGGGGGGAGAACGGCCATTTTACTGGGCGGGGTGATGGGAAGGAGGTTGTGTGATGAAAACCTCTCGGAATTCGTCCAAACAGAGTTGGCAACCCGACCACAGGGACGACCGTAAACCGCCACCCGACCCTAGCGAGTGCTGCAGATGGGTGTACTTCCCCGTGACAAAACTTCCTCGAGACGCAAGTCTCCCTGTTTTTTTTTAAAACAACGTGCAGGGGCTCCACCATGTGGGCGGGTTTTGGACAGCAGGGAAGGTTTGCAGATGGAAGTTTGCGCAAGTCGGCGTGACCTTCGACCTTGACGCAGTTGGCAAATCACGTGCGGGCGGGGGCGACGGTTCCTGCGTTACCGGCAAATCCGCCCCGCGGTATAAAGGGGGCTGACTGCCAACAGTCGCTGGGTGAAATGCCGTGGAGAATATAGGCGCGGGTCCCTCCGGGGAATGGCGCCGATGGGAGGATGCAGCCTTTTGCCCATGGTCCGGTGAAAGTCCCGAATATACGAGGGAGGGGAGGTAGGGGTGCAGGCATGTCCCAGATCTCCAGGAGGGGAGTCAGCAGATAACCTGCCTTCTGGTGTCGAGCGTGTTGGGCACATTCGCACGCTTGTGCCCCAACACACCAAGCATGCTCCAGCATCTCATCCCAATGGGTGCTCCCCTCGTGTAGACCCAGGTAGGCAAGCGTTGGCAGGTCATTTGATCATGGGGAGGAGATGGGGGCATCGTAGCCAAGCCAGCGCTCCTTGCCCCCTCCCCGTGTCCGTGCGCACGCACGCACACACACACACACACACACACACACACTAACAGGAGCCAATGGGGCAGCGGGCAAGAGTGGGGTCTTAACACAAACAAACCCGAGGGGGAGTGGAGCAGCACCGGTGATTGTGGGGCGGGGGGGGGTAAAGGGGAGAGATGTATTTAAGTCAGGACACCAATGTGGTTTTGAAGCACGAGGGCAGTCCCACATCAGACTGGTAAATGGTGCGTTTGGGCTTTAGACAAAGGGAAGAGGCCAACATGTCACGGGGATTTTGGTACAGGTGTGTGAGAGAGGAGACATTGGGCCCAGCATTCCCACGCAATGCCAGAGGTAGCAAACCCCAGCACAGCGGGGAACAGGGTCTTGGGGGCTCTAGAACTGCGAGTGCAATGATATGGGGTTTGCGGGAGGGGGGGGGGGGGTGAATATCCACCCTTTGTGGCAGTGGTGGAGTTGGGCCACTCCGTCAGATCCACTGCCCGACAGAGTTAAAGGCGGCTCTTTCAGTAGCAGCCACACAGAAATCAGACAATCCTACTGGTAACCTCACCCCTTCTGTATCTGCCCGAGGTGTCCCCAAGTGAGCCCTGCCTTCTCCAACGGTCTGCTCTGGGGGGGGGGGGGGGGGGGTGGAGGTCAGCGAGTGACTTACCACTGTACAATCGAGGGTCTCTGCAGGGGGGGGGGGGTTCCTAGATTTCAAAGGGTGGCTCTTGACAATATCAAAAGGGAGGGTGGGGGTTCAACCACTACTGCCGCAGGCAAAGTGTTGGCGACGGCAACGGATTATTTAATTCTGACCTCCCTCCCGCCGTAGGGAACACTCTCAGATTTAAACCGAGGTTGGAACCCGAGTGAGAATGGGGCAATGTTGCCCAATTCGTTCCTTTCTATCCCAGCTGATTTTTAACCCCAAAGATTTGCCTTTGCCCTCATTTCTCCGACGTCTCCAGTAACTACAATCAGAAAGGCGACAATGGGGGGGGGGGGGGGGGGGGGTAAACGAGGCATAATCTGAAGCCAATGGATCTACCTCGAAGCCTGGTATAAGTAGCATTTTTTTTTTTTTTTTTTAAATCGTTCCCCTTTCTCAACGTGCTCCGTTCCAGAAATGCCAGACCCCTGTTACAGCAGGGTTTGAGGTTTGTGCCGAGGGGGCCATGCCAGCTCTGCTCAGGCCCACTGCCACACACAACAGTGGAGCAGTGGGCTGTCAGTGGCCGTGTGGGCAATCACACCAGAATAGGCACTCCCTACAAGAAACCCTATTTAATGGAGCCCTTTCACTCGCTGTTTGGAAGCTATTCTCTCTCGACCTCCGCCCAGCAAGGGGGGGAAGCAAGGGTTGAGAGGATAAGCTAGGGCTTCCAGTTCCGTCAACATCCGAGCAGGGAACGGTGTGAATGGAGGCTCGGAGGCAGGTGGAGGTGGGGGACACACGGGAGGCGCAGAGCCTCGAAGTGTCGCTGTGCCCAAGTGTGGGCCAGAGGCAGCACTCAACACGGGATGGACAATCACCCACTGTGGTGGGATAAGGTGAGAGAGAGAGAGAGAGAGAGAGAGAGAGAGAGAGAGAGAGAGAGAACCAGGGTCCTCAGCTGCTGCTGGCTCACATCTGTCTCTCCGTGAGGGGAAAGGAGAGTGAGAGGGAAGAGGAGCCCCACGTGAGCCAGTTACAAACGCTACATCGGGTGGGGGGGGGGGGGGGGGGGAGACAGTTGCTGAGGCTTCTGCCTGAGGGGGAGGTGGCAAGGAGCTGGCCCAATCGTAAATGCCGGATAGTACAACACACAACGGTACTCAAAATGACCCACAGAGGGCAGTAACAGTGTGCGTGCGTATGTCTCATAGCGAGCAAAACTCTGACAAGTGTTAAAACTGAGAGCAAAGCGACAGTGGTAAACACTCAGATACTCAGCTAGATTCACAGCTCCGTTATCCTGGGCTTTCACATCCCTGCCTTTGATGGGGCGCAGACACTTAAGGCGCGGTTGAAGGACGGTTATAATCACAGCAAAACTCACAACGTACACCAGAATAAATAACACGAGTCAAAAAACAGCGTAAAACACAAGAGGCAGAATCAAAAACCAAACCTATTTACATCGAGTATAGACCGAGCTCCAAATATACATACTGCCCATCAGTAGCATTGCCACAACCATCGTGTTCATTCGGAATTTAATTTTTAAAAAACGCTGTAATCAGAGAGCTTCCTGGGAATTCAGCAAGTGCCACAATTAACTAGACCAGGCGTTGATCGTGACTGAAGGGAGTTTCACATTTAGGGAGAGTAAATGGGGCCTGTGGATCCCATTTTCAGGCGCTTACTTGCAAGTGGCTATGTCGGGGGGGCACTCAAAGACTGATGCATCACAAAAGAGAGCACCGATCGCTGGCACCAGGGAAGGCAGAGCCAGTTTGAGCCATCGCATTGGCCGGATGATGGTTGGCTCCCGTGGGTAGCTGGAAATATTGCCTCGTTGTGCTTTGTGGGAAAAGCACGACGGGTTTTGGCCCCCCCCCCCCCCTCCTCCCCTCACACAAATTCCTCCCGTACCAAAGGCCTCATCGAAGCGGCCACACTTAATGTGCGAACATAGAACGTCAGCAGGCCATTCAACCACAGGGGGCACCACAGCCAAGCCCTGTCCTGTTTTGTTAAAGCCAACATTCTCCCCCCCCCCCCCCCCCCCCCACAGCGCCAAAAAACAATTCTGGCAGCCTGCCCTGTCTGAGGCCCGATAACCAGATGGAGACTGGAGATCAGACCCGCTCTGTATCGGTGCCAAATCCGACATGGAAGCATGCTCACTCACTGAGCCACCTGGACAAACAGTGTGCAAGAATAAATTAAAATTTCTGCCGATCAAAGGGGCACCTTGACTTCAGGGAAAAGGAGTGGCCAACCTTCAGGATTGGAGAGGAGACTTTGGCCAGGCCAATTATGAGTCAAGAATGCCTTCTGATGTAATCTAGATGCCTGGATTGTGCAATGGATTTATGCAACACCGCCACCTGCAGTACGAGAGGGGATCTGCAGTGCCACATCTCCGGCACCATCGGAGACAGTACAACACAGCGGACTGCGCAGTTGGTCGGGTGTCTGGGACAATCGGGGTCATGTTTGTGCAACCCCTAGGAACATTCTCTCTCTCTCTTTTCCCCCCCCCCCACCCAGGGGTTGTAGACACACAGCTGGTGCGCTCCCCAATTCTCCAGTGCCGAACCCCGCTCTCCCCTGCCTTTCTCCCCCAGGGAGGACATCTCCGCAGGTTTATACCGTCAGACTGGGACAAAAAAAAAAATCTCCCGGCGGCACGCATGGCCGGCACCCTGCACAGGTACACCCACAGCGAGAGGAGGCACCGCACCCAAGGCTCAGTCCACGCGAGCAACATTTCCTGGCAGTTTGCCATCGGCAAGGGTTGTGACCCAGCGACACGCTTATAGACCGGCCGCAAAAGTAACCAGGGCTCGACTCCCGAGAAAACTGCCGGGCATCATTCCCACCGGATTCCACAGCAGTACGGCCAACTTTCTGGTGACGGCCAAGCTCGGGAAAACTTCACCAGGAAGTGAGGGTCACAGAGAGCGGTGTCCGTCATTCCGACACAACCAGCCTCTGCTTTCCATTGCTGCCACTGTGAACCGTCGCTTCGAGGCAAGACACCACCTCACAGCTACAGAAAGAGAACGCGAAGGTACAGCAACGTTATTTACGCCAATATAACACCCTCGGTGTAAGGAGGCTGGTGCTGAATTCCTTTGCCTCCTGTCGCGCGAGAGGAGGAAGAAAGGCAGGCAACGCTGAGCGTTGAGTCGGCAACCCACAAGGCAGACACCACCAACGCCGGGAGGCCAAGACGCACGTGGAGAAGCAGGTGACAGGACACGGAGGAAGGCCACATCACGAGCCCCAGCGTTCGAAGTGATGACAGAGGGCACCGGAACATCTCTCACAGCTGGGCATCGAGCAGGGAACACGTCGAACCACCCTGTGACATACTCGAGGTCAAGCGACATCATGAACCACCAGCACGACACTGTGTGGTTCAATCATTATCCCAACCCCAGGTGTGTTTGAGCACGGAACCCACGCTCAATTCTTTACTATATACATTTGCCTGACTTGTGCCGTCCTGATCGGTTTATCCCTGGACTATCTATCGCTGATGCAAATATGCCCTTTACTGCTCCATTGTAAACGCTAATTTCATTTTGTGGTCTCTCACAGGGAAGGGTTACACATTACAAGCCAATACCAATTGAATCAGGTTACAGTGGTGGAGGGGGAAGGGGAACACATGGCTAGAAGATAGAATTTTACTGAGGAAATAATATCCTATTTTACAGTGAATACTTTTAATGACTATAAAGTGCGCGCGTGGGCGTGCAGAGGTGTGTGTGTAGATAGGTGTGCGAGGGCGTGGAATCAGGCTCATCGTCCAATACTGTCCTCACCAGTCATCCATACATAACCCTTCCACTGGCTTTAACCCTCTAATGACCACATTTCCTGACTCAGCGTGGCGACAATGCAGTGCGTTCTACTCCAAGGGGAATCCGAGAGACTGCCATGGACACCAGTTTAAGAGTTTTGCAACAAGCGATGTCATGGTTTGATACGTATATATTCCTTATTTCCCCCCCCCCCCCCCACACCTCATTGTAGAAAACACAGTTGGGCTTTAATCACCAGGGTTTGGCCAAAGGAAGCATGGTGGGGTCGGTCCGGGGTCGAGCTCGGTCAGGAAAGGTGGCGCTCACGTTATTCGAGTCCGGTCCGGCCCAACGAGGCCCGGCAAGGTCTGGTTCAGGCCAAGTAGAGCTCGGTGGGATCTGGCCAAATTGAGCTAGATTGCATTGAGTCAGGACAAAGTGAGCTGGTAGGGGGTCACTCAAACTCAGTCAGGCCAGGTTGAGCGGAGGTCAGTTAAGTTTGGTTGGATTAGGTTGAAATTTAAAAAAAATATATATATATACACACACATACTGTAAAACTGTGTTAAATCTGTAAAGCACTTCTGACTATTATTATATAGTCCAACAGGATTGTATGATATCTAGAGTAGTAGTGCAGCTCTGAAAGATTGGCAAATTTTATGACAAAGCACTCTACTCTTGGCCTGTATTGATTTAATGACCAACCTCTGCTGGCAATGGGTCAGCAGCATGCTAAATGGTGAGGCAAGACTGCCCTTCAGTACCACAAAATAGTTCAACAGTCAAGCACCCCCCCACTTGTGGAGGAATACATTTTCTACACAGTGGTGTTCAGCAGTGCTGCTGCAGAAACAAAGGGACACGAGACTGAGGGGATCTGAGTGAGATTGGTAAGGGCGTTCCGTAAACATTACAAACGCGTTGTTGATATGCACAAAAAAAAAACTGCAGTAAGTACATTTCCCCCCTCCCCCTGCCAGCCTCTCTGGATGGCGATAACTCTTGTTGGGGTACAGTTCCACAGCCAAAGGCTGCTCTCTCAGGCTCTTCAGCCTGTGACCAATCTCCCTGCGTGAGCCAAGACAGTGAACGCCGCTGGGCTATTCAACCTTGGGGGGGGGGGGGGGGGGGGAGAAATCACGTCGGAGCTCAATTCTGTTGTTCAGATAGGACGCGCCGGCGCATGAGTCCCGGCGGCTGGATACGGCGCCCCCCCCCTCACCCCTGGCCTCAGCTAAGACCCGCTAATGCAGCAGGTCCTTGGACCAGCCGGACTCAAAAGCCCAGTGACTTTACCGACTGGAAGAGCCGCTGTGTTAAATGCTGCGGCCTCACAACCCCTGCAGCTCTCACTTAATCAGACCCCGCTGCTGTGGCAGAGTATGCCCCTCCTCCCGCGTTCCCACTCCCCCCACCCCACCACACTAAACTGGCTTGATAAACGCAGGCTGGTGGATTCAGAGGGGGGGGCGACAATTTGTTGGCAGCTGCGCACTGCTCGAAGAAACTCCGCAGAAAAGGCTCCAAATGGTTCAGGAGTGTCGGACCGCATTTGGTGGGTGCTGTGGGGGTTAACTTAACAAGGGGGGGGGGGTTGGGGGAAGGCGCTAACCTAACACCAGTTGGGGGGGGGGGGGGAGCCTAACAATGTAGTACCGTGTCAAGACGACAGCAACTGTTACACAACTTCCTTTAAAACGCGAGCCTGTTGCTCACATCCGGACACAGGAATATTATTCGAGGGACGGTTTGACCT
This sequence comes from Pristiophorus japonicus, assembly GCF_044704955.1. Taxonomy (NCBI): domain Eukaryota; kingdom Metazoa; phylum Chordata; class Chondrichthyes; family Pristiophoridae; genus Pristiophorus; species Pristiophorus japonicus. Next base: position 9,643,778 of record NC_092002.1, read on the forward strand.
GTATTTCCGAGGCTACCAGGAAATTAAAGTGAAGTCAATTCTTTGATCCTCAAGTCGCTGAGAGGTTTTTGTGGAGGGGGGCGGGAGAAAGGGAGGTAGTACTGCAGGGGTCTGAAAATATAGCCAGACCCGCCGGTATGTACAGCCTGAAACAACTGCTGTGGACGGAGACAAAACCTTTCCTCCCAACAACTTTCGGCTTAATCACCTGTACAGCAGCCCCAGCAAGAGTGACCCTCGCACGTGGATTTATTCAGCCAGTGGAGCTCGTGGCTCGAGGTGCTCGGCTGGACGCTCCAAGTTACACAAGCGACACAGTAAGGAACCTACAAAAAAATCACACGTCGTTTCAGGGTGTCGGGTGGCCACCTCCCTATTAAAACACACTCCATATTTACACTGGGTCACCAAATGCATTTGGCCTTGCAAACGTTTCCCCCCCAAAAGGCAGCGAGAGGGCAAGGAGAAGAGATACCCCAGCTGGGAGCGAGCTGGAGGCGGGCTTTACACCCTCGCATCCCAGGGGTCGGTTTCTGATCAAGGCCGGGAGAGGCAGGCAGTGCAACATGTTCTGCCGTGAGTGGGGTGAAAGTGGCCCACCTCGAGATTGCAGACGTAGCCACACTCTCCTCTCTCCCCCCCCACCCCCTCAATCAGCATTTGCCTCCAAATACCAAGTCTGGAGCATTTTTAATCATGCAAAGGGCAGCAGAAATTTGCAACTCTCCTCAAAAGACTATGGGTGCTGGGGTCAATTGAATTCTAAGACTGAGATCGACACGATTTTTGTTGGAAAAGGGCTATGTAGCAAAGGGGGCGCAATGGATTATCGGTACAGGTCAGCCATGACGTAAGGGATTGGCGGAGCAGGCTCGAGGGGGCAGAATGGCCTCTTCCTGTTCCTATACTCCCACGAATGGGCGCTGATCGAACCCTCTCACGGGGCACAGGGCAACGGCGTGGGGCAAAAGTAACCAAATGGCGCACGAGCCCGGTGATATCGCAAGGTAGAGCCGCGAGGTTCATCGCAGACGGAGAAAATGCATCGCCACTCCAACAGAAGTGCAAGCAAAAGGTATCAGGAGGACAAGGAAGGCAGGTTGAAGTTGGGCAAGGGCTGTCGGAGGTCAGGAGTCAGATGACGAGGAGAGAGAAAAAAAAAAAAATCAGAATGTGGAATACCCTTGGTGATTAAAATGGGAGCAAGTACCAGTTGGTCACCCAGTGCAAAAATGAAGTGTTGACCAACACTGAAGATAGGATTGGCTCCGATTGAACGTGTCGTCAATTGCAAATAAAGTTAAATAAAATGTTACATCGAGACACTAGTGCTAAAGCGCAACCAGTTGTGTGAATATGGGAAAGGAGGGGGTTCTATATACATCGGTCATTTTGAGCAATAAATGTACTCAAAATGGCAGCGGTGAATCAAGTCTATTGCACGGAATCTGCCAACGCAGTGTGGGTTAAATAACATCACTGAAATAAAAATTAAACAGCCCCAGTGGGAGAATCTAAACCATTTCACACATCCTCTCCTGTGCGCTCGCATTTTTTGTTTTTAAAAAGAGGGTATTATTTTTTCTCTTTGCACCCTGTGGAGTTATGTGGCTAGGAAGGCCAACCGAAAGGAATACAGTTATATAAAACATTGGAATTTGTAAGGATTGCTCACTAAACAGGCAGATGACACACAGTATACTGTACAGGCGGGATCTCTGGGTTGTTAGACCTCAAGGCAAGGCACCAACCCCCGGATAAATCAGCCAAGGCCAGTGCTTCGCCCTCTGGCCCTAAGGTTTCCGTCAAACTGATGGACTTGCAGTACTGTTGAAGAGAAGACAGACAGCGGTCAGATGTATCGTCATGTAAAAAGAACTTGCATTTTTACAGCATCTTTCAGGCCCAGCCAGAAGTATTTTTGAAGTATAGCCGCTGTTGTAATGGAGGATAGTCAAAAACCTGAGGCCTACAACATACAAGAACATAAGAATTAGGAGCAGCAGTAGGCCGTACATCACCATCATCATCATCATAGGCAGTCCCTCAGAATCGAGGAAGACTTGCTTCCACTCTTAAAATGAGTCCTTAGGTGGCTGAACAGTCCAATACGAGAGCCACAGTCCCCGTCACAGGTGGGACAGACAGTGGTTGAGGGAAGGGGAGGGTGGGACAGGTTTGCTGCACGCGCTTGGTTTCTGCACGCTCTCGGCGACGAGACTCGAGGTGCTCAGCGCCCTCCCGGGTGCACTTCCTCCACCTAGGGCGGACTGGTCTTTGGCCAGGGACTCCCAGGTGCCGGTGGGGATGTCGCACTTTCAGGGAGGCTTTGAGCGTCCCTGTAACATTTCCGCTGCCCACCTTTGGCTCGTTTGCCGTGAAGGCCGTACCGCCCCTCTAGCATTGACCTGAAATGTTAACTCGGTTTTATTTCTCCACGGATGCTGCCCGATTTCCAGCATTTTCTGTCCTAATTTAACCCCGTTAGCTCACTAGCAGTCAGCCCTCTTCCCCCTCTCGCAGAGAACTGCCCCTCCCGAACGTGTAGTGAGCGTACCTTCTTTGTCTTGAGCTCCGCAGTTTCAAGTCCCCGCCGCCGTGCCTAGCAGTTGCACTGTTGTTTGTTTTGTGTCTGCATGCCCCTAGGCTGTCGCAACTGGCGGAGTGAGGCGTCCCCGTACTGGATCCCCGAGCCCATGCGCTCGGGGTCGAGCTCACCTGTGGGTTTTTTAAAAAAAAAGACAAAGATTTGTGTTTTTATTCTTTCTTCCACCTTCCCCATTGGATGGCCGAAGTGTTCGCTACACACGCGATTTGCGCAAATGAACTGGGTAAAAGACTTGCATTTATATAGCGCCTTTCACGACCACCGGACATCCCAAAGCGCTTTACAGCCAATAAAGTACTTTTTGGAGTCTAGTCACTGTTGTAATGTGGGAAACGCGGCAGCCAACTTGCGCACAGCAAGCTCCCACAAGCAGCAATGTGATAATGACCCAGGTAATCTGTTTTTTTGTTATGTTGATTGAGTGAAAATATTGGCCCCTAGGACACCGGGGATAACTCCCCTGCTCTTCGAAATAGTGCCGCGGGATCTTTTACGTCCACCCGAGGGGGCAGGTTTAACGTCTCATCTGAAAGACGGCACCTCCGACAGTGCAGCACTCTTTCAGCACTGCACTGGGAGTGTCAGCCTAGATTTTTTTTGTGCTCAAGTTCCTGGAGTGGGACTTGAACCCACAACCTTCTGACTCAGAGAGTGTGCGACTCACTGAGTCACAGCTGACACTTGGTCCAGTCACAGGATCAGGCAACTACAAGCTTAAACAGGGCATGCATGTGTGTGACGAGGTTCAGGGAGGGAGGTCCAGAGATTGGGGCCTCAGCAGCTATAGGCACTGGCGCCAATGTTGGGGGTGAAGGAAAACTCAAGAGTATGCGCAAGAGGCCGGAATTGGAGTACTCAGAAGGTTTTTGATAAGAGTGGAGAGAGAATGTTTCCAATTGTGGGAAAGAGCACAACTAGAGGCCATCAATACAAGATAGTCACCAAGAAATCCAATCGGGGAATTCAGAAGAAACTTCTTTACCCAGAGAGTGGTGAGAATGTGGAACTCGCTGCCACAGGAAGGGGTTGAAGCGAGTAGTATTTAAGGGGAGGCTAGACAAGTGTATGAGAGAGAAGGGAATAGAGGGTTATGCTGATAGATTTAGATGAGGAAAGACGGGAGGGGGCTCGAGTGGAGCATAAACGCTGGCATGGACTGGTTGAGCCGAATGGCCTGTTTCTGTGCCGTATATCCCGTGTAATGAATCGGAGCAGCGGACCTATAGGAGTAAACATCTCGGCAAACCCATCATTACTACCTCACCACCTGAGAACAACTGCGCAGAAACCCATAGGGCTCCCAATCCCACCAATTAAGGAACGGAGTCAGCTTGCTTTACCCTGAAATTACCAAACTGCCAAAATGGTAGAGTGAAAACCCAGGCAATCCTCTCACTTTGCTGGGGGGGGTTACCAATTACAGAAAATATAATTACAGTAAACTGGCATTTAAAAACTATCTTCTCACCTCTCTCAAACATCTAATCCACAACAACTTGTATTTATGCAACACTTTTAATGTAGTAAAACGCCCCAAAGTGCTTCACAGATGCGTTCTTCACCTGTCCCACCCACCCTTTCCTTCAACCACTGTCTGTCCCACCTGAGACAGAGACTGTAATTCCCGTAATACCAGTCACCTGAGAACTCACTTTTAGAGTGGAAGCAAATCTTCAGCGATTTCGAGGGACTGCCTATGATGATGATGATGATGATGAGGCAAAGTTTTGCCACCGAGCCACACAAGGAGATATTAGGGTAGGTGAACAAAAGCACGGTCAAAGAGGTAGGTTTTAAGGAGCGTCTTAAAGGAGGAGAAAGGTAGAGGGGTTTAGGGAGGGAGTTCCAGAGCTTAGGGCCTAGGTAACAGAAGGCACGGCCACCAATGGTGGGGCGATTAAAATTGGGTATGTGCAAGAGGTCAGAATTGGAGGAGCGCAGAGTTCTTGGAGGGTTGCGGGGCTGGAGGAGGTTAGAGAGATAGGGAGGGGGCGAGGCCAAGGTTGAGTTATTTAAATTCGAGGCGTTGCTGGACTGGGAACCAATGTAGGTCAGCGAGCACCGGGGCAATGGGTGAATGGGACAAGATAGCCGAGTTTTGGATGAGCTCTTGTTTACGGGAGGGTAAAAGATGGGAAGCCAGCAAAGAGAGCCTTGGAATATTGAAATCTCCGTGTTGCATATGAATTGCTCTGAATTACAGCGGCCGTTGGCAAATATGGCAGCCATTTAGCTGATGTCAGGATCCTACAATTGCAATGAAATTCATGGCCAATGAGTTTTATTTTTGGCTCCAGAGGAATGGTCAGGATCAGGGTGCAGAGAACTCCCGACTCTGCTGTGAAATTGTGCCATGGGATCATCAGTTTTGGTCCCCTGATGAGGAAGGACGTTCTTGCTATTGAGGGAGTGCAGCGAAGGTTCACCAGACTGATTTCCGGGATGGCAGCATTGACCTATGAGGAGAGATTGGATCGACTGGGCCTGTATTCACTGGAGTTTGGAGGAATGAGAGGGGATCTCATGGAAACATAGAATTCTGGCGGGATTGGGAAGGTTAGATGCAAGAAGAATGTTCTCGTTGCTGGGGAAGTTCAGAACCAAGGGTCACAGTCTAGTGATGGAGGGTGGGCCATTTGGGACCGAGATGAGGAGAAACTTCTTCACTCAGAGAGTGGTTAACCTGTGGAATTTCTCTACCACAGAAAGTTGTTGAGGCCAGTTCGTTAGATATATTCAAAAGGGAGTTAGATATGGCCCTTACGGTTAAAGGGATCAGTGGGTATGGAGAGAAAGCAGGAATGGGGTACTGAAGTTGCAAAAATGATCAGCCATGATCATATTGAATGGTGGTGCAGGCTCAAAGGGCCGAATGGCCTACTCCTGCACCTATTTTCTATGGTCACTATCCATTGGCCCCTGCCAGATAGTGTACATCTGGACCTCAGTTGAGACCCGACTGTGATGCCTGCCATGGTTGAATAACATGCCAACACTTGACATCTGGGCTCACAAGGAATGACCACTTGGGTAACTGAGGGCCATCTCTGCCCTTGGGATGGGTTATTCACGTGGCCTGGACTGGAGTGGTGAGGAAGAGGTGGTTATTTTGGAGTTGGCAACAGGCAGGAAGACAGCAAAAAGCATTCCACAACTATATATATTTTTACCTGATTCGATTTTATTTAAAATGGTCCTAGCGCACTTCAGAAATGCTTCTTCCACATTTTCTCCAGTCAGCGCACTGGTCTCCAGAAACATCAGCTCTGTGCCAGGAAAAGCAAAAGACCTCAAGTGAGCCCCTCAAAAAAAATAAACTGTCACAGCCACCACACACGTTCACCCGAGAGTCTGCTGGTGTAACTGGTACCGTCCAAAGGGATCGCAATTCCTAAACTAGGAAAGCCACAGTTCCCGCGTACACCCCATCCCCGCTACTTCCGCGTCGCTGATCTCAGCCATGTGACTGCCGGGGGCTTACAGGTGCTTTGCAAAATAAAATAACACTTGCATTTATATAGCGCCTTTCACGGCCGCCGGATGTCTCAAAGCGCTTTGCAGCCAGTGAAGCAATTTGGGAGTGCAGTCACTGTTGTAATGTGGGAAACGCAGCAGCCAACCTGCGCACAGCAAGCTCCCACACACAGCAATGTGACAACGACCAGATCATCCGTTTTTGTTATGTTGCTTAAGGGATAAATATTGGCCTCAGGGCACTGGGGGATAACTCCCCTGCTCTTTGAAATAGTGCCACCGGATCTTTTACGTCCACCCGAGAGCGCAGACGGGGCCTCGGTTTAACGTCTCATCCGAAAGACGGCACCTCCGACAGTGCGGCGCTCCCTCAGCACTGCACTGGGAGGGTCAGCCTCGATCTTGGTGTTCAAAGTCTCCAATGGGATTTGAACCCACAACCTTCCGACTCAGAGGCGAGTGTGCTGCCCACTGAGCCACACAGCTGACAGCTGTCACAGGGCAATCTGAGTCACACTCTCCACACTCAGCCAACAATCTTACTGCACACAGGAGGCCACTGGGCCCATCCTGCCTGTGTTGGCTCTTTGAAAAAGAGCTATCCAGTTAGTCCCACTCCCCACGCTCTATATATAGTCCTGCATATTATTCCTTTTCACAAATGTTTATCCAATTCCCTTTCGAAAAGTACTGTTGGACTCACTGCCACCACCCTTTCAAGCACAGCATTCCAGGTGGTGTATGGTCCTGGGATTCGGAGGGAAAAACAAATCGTAAATCGCAAAAAAAGAAATTGGGATTGGAGGGCAGGTGCAGGGCCTGGTGTGGTAAAGGGCCTCAGAGGCCAGAACATCTCGGGTTCAATATGATGTAGAGTTAAGCTGATCGTAACCGGGGGTACCACAATCAACATCTGTGCCCCCGCGCGAGTAAAGAGTAAAAAATACAGGCAGGGCTCAGACTTCTGATCGTTCTATGGATTAGCTGCTTCGGTCACCTGTTTATTCCCCAATCAGCATTTTCCTGCACGGAGCATGAAGCTCCCAGATTCCATTCCTGGTCTGTGCTGTTCTGAGCCAGGCCAACAGCAGAGAGGCTGCAATGGGTTTTCTTTTGGGGAAATAGTGTAAAAAAAAAAAGTCCCCGCTCCTGATCACCATTCAACGCCCTGTGCTGGGAAGTTGACATTTGTGGACATTGAGCAAAAACAGGCTTGACTATGATTCCCCTCCACCCCCCCGTGGTCAAATAGCCTGCTGGCGTGCAATGTTCAACTCAACTATAAAAAAAAAAAAAGGCCTATTGGGCCAGAGGGGTGGGCTGCTCGTATCGTGAAGCTGCAGCCAATCACGATAGTGCCTTCAGGAGAGGAGGCGAAAAAGTTGTGGAGGGGGGAAATGTTGGGGGATACACAATGTGATTCTTTACAAAATCCATTCCTTTTTCCTTACAAAATAATGCTTCCTCCAGTTGGCAGGTCGTAGCCTTGCCAGAGTCAAGGGCATCTGCTGCCCGATACAGGTCAATAAACATCTCCTCAGATTAGCAAACTTTCAGCGTAGCCGGGTAATGATTGAGCTGGTGAAGAGTTACCATTTTCTTGTGCAAAGCGTGACGCCTCCAGGAATGTGACCTCGCGATCCGCATCCAGGTCCTTCTTGTTCCCGCAGAGAATGATGACAATATTAGGACTGGCAAGCGTCCGGGCATCCGTCAGCCAGTTTGTGAGTGCGTTGTAGGTCTCGCGGCTTCACGGGGCAAGAAAACAAAGGGCAGCTGTTATTTATTTTTTTGCTTTGGTGGGGGGGGGGGGGTGTTACGGAACTGAGGCGGGTAGATGGGAGTCAAGATACAGGTCAGCCGTGATCTCATTGAATGGCGGAGCAGGCTCGAGGCGCTGAGTGGCCTCCTCCTGCCCCTATGTTCCTTTCTATTTATTGCAGGTTACTCCATTTTTCTTCCCACATTGTGAAAAGTTGCTCGTGTGTAATCAGGTGGGTTAACTTTAGTAGTTCACACAGATTCGCGCAGCTGTGAGGCCAATTGGCCCATCTAGCTCATCCTATCCATGTCCTCCCAATCACAGCACTTACCTTCAGTATCTCCACTGCTTTTGCCTTCAGAGCCCTACCTGGATGCCCTTTGCACTTTTAGTTCACTGTGTTTGAAGTGCTTCGTGACATCAGTCGTGAACTTGCCTTTTACCAATTCCCCCACCCCTTGTCCTGCATTTGTGGTTCAATTTACCTACCTTTTCTGTTTGTTTATCTTGTGCATCTCTATAAAATCCTCGCCCATTCGGCTAATTTCCAGGTTGAAGAGCCTGGGGCTCAAGAGCCTTTGGGCTGGAAATGCCCCAACCTTGCACTGGGTTTTTCGGCGATATTTCGCCGTTTATGGCGGGAAAAGGTGCGGCAGGGAATTCCCTGAAGTCTTGCGCCGGTAGTTTTGAAATACCACTGGGGAGTGGACCACCGCGGTGCAAATCTGGAAAAAGCGCTTTTGCCCGATAGTTGGCTCAGCGGTGACCCGTAGATAGGACCAAAACACCGCCGTGGAAAAACTTGCGTGGCAGCCCTTGGAACGGCGGTGGTATGGGGACCTGCAAAAAAGGCAAGTTAAAGTTTTTATTTTTTTAAATTCTTTTGCAGTGATTCGATAGTCAAGCTTCCTGTGAATGTTTTGTGATTTTTAATTTTGGGGGATTTTATTTTTGGTGTTTCCCCCCCCTCCCTGTGCCCAACTCGCAGCGGCATCAGCCTCGGAGAAAAGTTGCAGAAAATTTGCAGTTTGTGCCGCGAATCCTTGTGCCAAGCCGATTTTTACCGCTGGGCGCATTTTTCCCCGAATGTTAGACTTCGAAGTCATAGTGGAATTTTTGGTGGAAAAATACCGCCACCACCAAAAATGGAATTTCTAACCCCATATGATCTCATAACTCAGTAAGCCAGCACAATAAACCTGCTCCCTGAAACTTCTCTGCACCTTCTACAAGGATAACTTGGGTGACCAGAACTAAGCTCAGGACTCCAGGTAACACTGTATAGCCCCAGTATGAATGCCTCAGACATGCAGGCTAATGAAGTACCTTGGAATGTTTTATTACCTTGAAGGGGGCTATGCAAATACAGGTTGACACAGTGCAACCCGATGAGAATCTGCACTTGACGGCATTAAAAGAAAAACCGGTTCAACAGGAAAGCGTTGGAGAAAATGGAAGGAGTGGGGAGGACAGAGAGCACCACACTGTGCTTTCAGGGTGACTACACTTGATAATTACTCTGAAAAAAATGAAGCATTTTCGCCCAAGAATTACCATGATATTATAAACAGAAAAAGCTGGAGACACTCCAGCAGTTCAGGCAGCATCTGTGGAGAGAGAAACAGAATCATCGGCAGTCCCTCGGAATCGAGGAAGACTTGCTTCCACTCTTAAAATGAGTCCTTAGGTGGCTGAACAGTCCAATACGGGAACCACAGCCCCTGTCACGGGTGGGACAGACAGTGGTTGAGGGAAAGGGTGGGTGGGACTGGTTTGCCGCACGCTCCTTCCGCTGTCTGCGCTCGATTTCTGCATGCTCTAGGCAAGGAGACTCGAGGTGCTCAGCGCCCTCCCGGATGCTCTTCCTCCAATTACGGCGCTCTTTGGCCAGGGACTCCCAGGTGTCGGTGGGGATGGTGCACTTTTTCAGATGCTGCCTGACCTGCTGAGTGCTTCCAGCCTTTTCTGTTTATATTTCAGATTTCCAGCATCTGCAGTATTCTGCCTTCACCATAGTATTGGATTTTTAAATTCTGCTTTAGCACATAATGTGTTAAACACTTCCTTCACACAGTGAAGACATCAAAGGGAAGGAGGAAAGAATTCAGTGAGTTGGAGACCTTACTGTAGGCTATCACTAGGACTGCAGTGTGAAGCAGCAAGTGTGGAGGTTTTTTTTTAAAAACGCAGTGCTTCCTTTACCAGTAAAGTATCAGCAGTACAATTGCAGATTACATCCCCCCCCCAACCCAGAGTGACAGAAGCAGAACTCAATCACGTGTCAAAAAAGGAAAATTTGGGAACTTTATATGACTTTCGACAGATTGGCGACTGGAAGCTGCATCATTAAAATCAGTTCTTTGACTTGGTGTCCTGAAGTGAAATGCTATTCAGGGACTCTCCGGTTTCTGAGAGAAAAGGAGGTCGTTTGATGTGCATCATCCAGGATAAGGGGGCAGGGATAACTGAGCATTCATTCTTTAACGAACAATGGACATATTTAAATTCAGTCACTGCCCCTCAGGCATTAAGGATAATTGCTATGGACAAAAACTACCTACTGGCTGAAAATGCACAGTTCAATCCTTATCTACTTAAATGTTAAATACCTCAAGTACCTGACTATTATGAGGAATTTATCTACAGAATAATATTGTAGTTAAAACTGCTCAAGACTGGTGGGGTCTTCATATAATCTTTACTTCCCTATGATGCTCTGTCTATTGCACGCTAGGCAGCTAACGGGACAGGTTCTGTGGAGTTCTTGCTATAAGATGATTCATCGGCGTAAAAGTTATTGAAAGGAACGGAATATTCGGACCCCAAGGTTTTGGAAAGTTTTCATACAAAGTCAAATATTATACTACTAGCATCTTAGTTTGCATTTCAACTCATGAAATTATATCGCTTGTAAATAAACTCGACTACTCATCCTAGGCAGTCCCTCAAAATCGAGGAAGACTTGCTTCCACTCAAAGTGAGTTCTCAGGTGGCTGAACAGTCCAATACGGGAATTACAGTCTTGGTCACAGGTGGGACAGACAGTGATTGAAGGAAAGGGTGGGTGGGGAGTCTGGTTTGCCGCACGCTCCTTCCGCTTGGTTTCTGCATGTTCTCGGCGACAAGACTCGAGGTGCTCCGCGCCCTCCCGGATGCTCTTTGGGCCAGGTGTCGATGTGGGATGTTGAATTTTATCAGGGAGGCTTTGAGAGTGTCCCTTTAACGTTTGCTCGGCCCACTCGACTATTAGTTTTAGCCTGAATGATGTGGTGTATTTAGCGCTTTTCGAAGTGAACAGAAAAATGGCAAACCCATGGCGAGGAGACAATTGTTGGTCCTGCACACCTTACACACAAGCCTCCAGTGCGCCAGCGCAGCCTTTGGCTGCCTGAGGAAAAGAGTGTTCGAAGACCAGGCCCTCAAATCTACCACCAAGCTCATGGTCTACAGGGCTGTAGTAATACCCGCCCTCCTGTATGGATCAGAGGCATGGACGACGTATAGATGGCACCTCAAGTCGCTGGAGAAATACCAACGATGTCTCCGCAAGTTCCTGCAAATCCTCTGGGAGGACAGACTCACCAACATCAGCGTCCTCGTCCAGGCCAACATCCCCAGTATTGAAGCACTGACCACACTCGATCAGCTTCGCTGGGCAGGCCACATCGTTTGCATGCCAGATACAAGACTCCCGAAGCAAATGCTTTATGCGGAGCTCCCTCACGGTAAACGAGCCAAAGGAGGACAGCGGAAACGTTACAAGGACACCCTCAAAGCCTCCCTGGTAAAGTGCGACATTACCACTGACACCTGGGAGGCTCTGGTTGAAGACCACCCGAGGTGGAGAAAGTGCACCCGGGAGGGCGTTGAGCTCTTCGAGAGCCTGAAGAGGTCAAGCGCAGGCAGCAGGCGGCAAACCAGCCCCACCCACCCCTTCCCTCGACGCGTGTCTGTCCCACCTGTAACAGGATCCGTGGCTCTCATATTGGACTGTTCAGCCACTAAAAAACTCACTTTGGGAGCGGAAGCAAGTCTTCCTCGATTCCGAGGGACTGCCTATGATGATGATGACACACGAGCGATAGTTTCAATTTATAGGAGATTCAGCTTTGCATATGGAAAGCTTGTTTTTTTGAGAGAAAATCGGAATTTTAATATTCATAGTGTGTCATTATGAGTTGATAATGCTGCAAAGTGGCTACAGATCTGTCATGGAGGCAATTAGAGGCAGCGAATAAAGAAATCACACAAGTCGTGTTATTAACCACAAGTGCATTGTAGTACAATTGTTGCCGCACCTAACTTTTCTTTTTTAATTCATTCACGGGATGTGGACGTTGCCGGCAAGGCCAGCATTTATTGCCCATCCCTAATTGACCTTGAGGTGGTGGTGGTGAGTCCTTGAATACAACGGAGTGCTTTGGTAAGCCAATTAAGGGCAATTAGGAGTCAACCACATTGCTGCGGATCTGGAGTCACATACAAGGACGGCCGATTTCTTTCCCTAAAGGACATTCGTAAACCACGTTTTTTTTTTAACTACAGTCTGGTAGTTTCATGATCATCCTTTTAATTCCAGATTTATTTTCTTCACTGAATTTAAATTCCCCAGCTGCCGTCATCATCATCATCATCATCATCATAGGCAATCCCTCGAATCGAGGATGACTTGCTTCCACGTTAAAAAGGTCACAGGTGTTTAAATGATGGACCTAAAATTCCAGGTCCGAACTAAATCTTGAAGGGTGGAAGATGCCTGTGCTTGGATTTTTAAAAAACTTGTGGTGATCGTTGCACACCAGCCACCACACGGGCTTGACAGCTGCCGTGGTGGGATTTGAACTCACGTCTCCAGATCATTAGTCCTGGCCTCTGGATTACTGGTCCAGTGACATAACTACCAAGCCACCACACAGGTGCCAATACAAATGACAAGTGGATCAGTGCGTAGACATCTTCCCCCAGAGGCACCCTGACTGACACTTCTATCTGTAGGATTTCCCTTCGCTGTGGGGACAACTGTATTTCTCCATCCTCGAGGCACGTTGGGAGTTTATTTTGTTTGGCCGCGGCTGGGATTCCCAAGTGCTAAGCTCCACTGGCTCGTTGCCCGGAGTGTTGCTGATGTCAAGAGGCTTTAGCTACTCGCTTGTGGTCGTGTTTGTTTTAAAATTATTTTGTGCATTACGTGTGAAGGGCTTCCTACTTTACAGATTATCGGTCTGGTCTTCTCAGATGGCTGTTATTGTTTCTGGGCTTGTTGGCATTAATATATTAAAAGGCGGAAAAAGCACTTCTCGTGTGTGTGGTCACTAGTATTTCAGTAAAGTGGGGGTGTAAAACCTGCATGGTGTCCACTCAAATTGTAAAATAAATTGTAATTCTAATAACTTGTATTTATACAGCGCCTTTAACATCTCCCAAGGCATTTCACAGGAGTATTATGAAACAAAATTTGACACTGAGCCACATAAGGAGGCAGTAAGCAAAGATGCTCAAACGCTTGGTCAAAGAGGTCGGTTTTAAGGAGCATCTTAAAAGGAAGAGAGGCGCGGAGGGGTTCAGGGAGGGAATTCTAGAGCTTGGGGCCGAGGCAGCTGCCCTTCCGAGCCTCAGCTGTAATCAGAGAGTATTTTGAGTATAGCCCTGGGGCAAAATACAGGTGGTGATTCATCACATTTGAGCCCGATCCTGTCCCGTGCTCTTCCAGCAGGGGTCCCTGGACAGTGTGCAGCAGCGGCAACACTCATTATTTGCCTCTTCCTATTGCAGTTGTGTTGCTGACCTGACTAAGATCAGCGCAATATCGACAGACTGGGGGGGGAGGTTGAGCCTCGGACATGGTGTGCTCAGTCACTAACCCGGAGCCCACTGAGCAACTGAGGCAGCCTTTGATGACTTCTGCCACATCAGTGTGGGCTGATCCAAGAGAAAGATACAGCATCCCTTTCACCTTTACATGATTCTCCCTCAGATCCACCTTATTCCAGCAACGAGGGCAGGGAAGTTGCCAGATGGTGAACTCAGCTGTACTTCATTTTACATTGGTAGCGAATAAAACCTCCCGCATAAGCCCTTATTGCACAGACATTACAGCACAGAAACATGCCATTCGGCCCAATTGGTCCATGCCAGTGTTTAGGCTCCACACCATACTTAATCTCAGCCGATCAGCAAAACAGCCTATTCCTTTCTCCCTCATGTGTTCATCTAGCTTCTCTCTAAAGGCATCCATGCTAGTCTGCTCAACCACTCCTTGTGCTAGCCATTTCCACATTCTCACCGCTCTCTGGGTGAAGAAGTTTCTCTGAATTCCCTATTGGATTTATTAGTAACTATCTTATATTTATGGCCCCCTAGTTTTGGTCTAGTTTAAAAAGTTCCTTTAACATAGTGAGACGTCCCAGGGAGCTTAGCAGGAGTCTTAACTAACACAATGACACCGAGCCACAGAATTGGTGACCAGAAGCTTGGTTAAAGAGGTAGGTTTTAAGGGGTATCTTAAATGAGAAGTAGAGAAACCAAAGGGGGGGGGGGGGGGAAATGGGGGAGAACTCCAGAGCTTAGGGCCCAGGCAGATAAAGACACGGCCGCCAATGGTAGAGTGATTATAATCAGAAATGTGCAAGAGACCAGGCGGAAACGTCCTAACGCCAACCCTATCAAACACCGTCATCATTTTAAAAACCTCTATTGGATCACTTCTCAGCTTTCTCTTTTCTAGAGAAAATGATCCCCACGCCTTTGCTGATGGCTGTTACTAAACACACTGTCCAGAGTAGCCATATACAGGTACTATAACTACCCTCAGTAGAACCCTAGCTCATTTCCCCACCACCCTCAGTCCCAAGCCAGGATTCCCACTCCTAATTACCCTGCAGAGACTCTTGCAGGGGAGGTCAGAGTTGGCCTTAGCTGTGATGTCCTCCACAGACAAACACTCCAGTGACGCTCACCATAGAATGGCCACTTGGGCAAGATACCACTGCCACTGGCCGGACCTAAGCCACGAGAGTCGGGGAGGCGGATAAAACCATTCTACTGGTTCCGCGTTTGCCGACACATCATAAAGCTGGCATATACGTCACTACCACAATTAAGCAAAAAGCCTGAAAAGTTGGATTGCTTTATACAGGAATATGCAAACTTACATCGGAACGCAACAACCGAACATACCTCGTGATGTCGTATACCAAAAGTGCACCTGCCGCTCCCCTGTAGTAACTCCTCGTTACCGATCTGAAAGAGACGAGACAAAGATTCTCAGAAATTCACGCCACAGAAGGAGGCCATTTGACCCACCGGCCGACAAAGAGCTACCCAGCCTAATCCCACTTTCCAGCTCTCGGTCCGTGGCCCTGTAGGTTGCGGCACTTCAAGTGCACATCCAAGTACTTTTTAAATGTGGTGAGGGTTTCTGCCTCCACCACCCTTTCAGGCAGCGAGTTCCGCCCCAGACCCCACCACCCTCTGGGTGAAAAAATTTCTCCCCACCTTCCCCCTCATTCTTCTACCAATTACTTTAAATCTATGCCCCCTGGTTATTGCCCTCTCTGCTTAGGGGTAATAGGTCCTTCCTATCCACTTTATCTAGGCCCCTTGTAATCGTATATTAGACAATACATCCCAATGGCTGAGTCAGTAAATTTTACTACATCCTGTGGCACTGAACCACACAGGGAAGGTTGCAGGTCTGTGCAGAGTTAGCTAATCTTAGCTGAAGCAGTAGTAATTGTCCTGAGATACGGGGGATGATATCCTACAGCCCAGTGCTACCCGCTGGATGGTGCACAGGTATGTACCAGGCTAAAGATGGGATTTCTGCCAACATCCCCAGCATCGAAGCACTGACCACACTCGACCAGCTCCGCTGGGCAGGCCACATTGTTCGCATGCCCGACACGAGACTCCCAAAGCAAGCGCTCTACTCGGAACTCCTACACGGCAAGCGAGCCACAGGTGGGCAGAGGAAACGTTTCAAGGACACCCTCAAAGCCTCCTTGATAAAGTGCAACATCCCCACCGACACCTGGGAGTCCCTGGCCAAAGACCGCCCTAAGTGGAGGAAGTGCATCCGGGAGGGCGCTGAGCACCTCGAGTCTCGTCGCCGAGAGCGTGCAGAAATCAAGCGCAGGCAGCGGAAGGAGCGTGCGGCAAACCAGACTCCCGACCCACCCTTTCCCTCAACCACTGTCTGTCCCACCTGTGACAGGGACTGTGGTTCCCGTATTGGACTGTTCGGTCACCTGAGAACTCACTTTTAGAGTGGAAGCAAGTCTTCCTCGACTCCGAGACACTGCCTATGATGACGATGACCCGCAATCAAATAGCTCATTGACCGTGTAGGCACGTGCTTGGAAAAATAGCCACTTCAGCAATGTACCAGTGGATGGTTGATGTTGGGACTAATTTCTTGTTGTTTTTCGTCTTGTTACTTTAAACTGGTTCCTTCATCGTCACTGGGCCAAAATCCTGGAACTCCCTCCCTAACAGCACTGTGGGAGCAGCTTCACCTCATAGACTGTAGCCGTTCAAGATGGCAGCTCACCACCACCTTCTCAAGGGGAAAATAGGGATGGGCAATAAATGCCGGCCTTGCCAGTGACGCCCACATCCCAGGAACGAATAAATAAAAATCTTTATACGCCAGATTACACACACACACTCAATTATAGCAACACAGGATCAGGAATTTATTGAAACCTTAAACTATCCACAACCAGTATGAGATACTCTCTCGATTCCAGTACGAGTTGCTGAACACTCGCATTTTGCACCAAATTTTACCCTTAATCACTATATTCAATGAATACCA
Organism: Pristiophorus japonicus; assembly: GCF_044704955.1. NCBI lineage: Eukaryota > Metazoa > Chordata > Chondrichthyes > Pristiophoridae > Pristiophorus > Pristiophorus japonicus. Next base: position 9,660,437 of record NC_092002.1, read on the forward strand.
CCAATAAATCAGTACATCAAAGATACATGCAAATGCCAACAGAATAACAAACCCAAACAGGTTCTAATTATTTTAATGCCATGACCAGAAGTGACCTAAATTGCTGTCTTAAAACTCTTCCCATTCCCATAAACACAAGTGACCAAGTGGACATATTCCAGACCATTACAGGCATGGCTGAATGACTTAACATTCTATTATTTTCCTGTGAGGATATCCTTGCTTTTAGGCCTGTTTACACAATTCTGTGTTGATCCCAGACTGCCCAGAAAGAACATTTGATGTACTCGGGTAATGCGAACCTCCAGTTGACACCCATGGAACCATATTCCAGCAAGTTGGCACCATATTTAGGCGAGAAGGGACACAGAAGAAACAACAGGTTAGTGACTGTAACAGTGCTTCCAGTTTGGTGGGGTGGGAACGAGTAGGGAACTTATTCAGAAATGTCGAGATTTAAATTTGCATTAATAGTGATGAACAGTGGCCTCGAGTGCGAAGCTGGCTGCCTTTTATTTAGCACTGCAGCTGAAATTGTTCCGTGCAACATGTCCGCTGTCACAATCCTTTCCGCTCCTCGATGTCAAACAGCATTGAGGACGACTCTGAAGGCTGTCGAGACTCCCGGGGGGAATAAATTTGTGCTCGCTGACTCTAGCTGTTCTGAAAAATCAGAGTAAATCAGCCGTTCTGTCAGTCACTAAATCCATCAATTGCGTGCAGAGGGACAAGGGCAACGTATGTAGGAAAATAACGCTTGCACTGGGCAAGCAATGCACCCAAGGTAGGTGCGAGAGGTGAAGTTCATTCGATCCCGGCCGTTTATCCCTCTTCTCAAGACAGCAACATATTACTGGGGCATTGTTTAACAGGTCATTTGGTACCTTACACTATTCTTAATGTGTGAGCCATTCCAGTGGATTTTTCTATTATGAGTGGTGTGAGGCGTGAGGCGAGGTGGGAGGCAACGTTCCTGCGAAACTGAGCGACCGTGTGGTCATCTGCAAAGTTCTCCGCAGGCCGCTCACCGGCTTTTACGCTGTAGCTCGTGCGCATGCACAAAGCGTTAGGGGAGGCTGTCCGCGCAGGAGGCAGTGCAGCTTACGGAGGACATTGGTGGGGTTGGGGGAGTATTTGACCATTGGACCCATCACAGCCAAAGCTAAACTCGCCTCGGAGTCAGAAGGTTGTGGGTTCAAGCCCCACTCCAGGGACTTGAGCACAAAGATCTAAGCGGACACTCCCAGTGCAGTGCTGAGGGAGTGCTGCATTGTCGGAGGTGTCGTCTTTCAGATGACACGTTAAACTGTAGCCCCTTCTGCTCTCTCAGGTGGACGTAAAAGATCCTATGGCACTATTTCAAAGACGAGCAAGGGAGTTATCCGCGGTGTCCTGGCTAATATTTATCCCTCAATCAACATAACAAAAACAGATTATCTGCTCATTATCACCTTGCTGTGTGTGGGAGCTTGATTGTGTGCAAATTGGCTGCCGCATTTCCTACATTACAACAGTGACTATACCCCAAAAGTACTTTGTTTGCTGTAAAGCGCTTTGAGACGTCCGGTGATTGTGAAAGGTGCTATATAAATCCAAGCATTTCTTTCAGTCTTCAAACTGACAAGGAGCAGGAGTAGGTCATTCGGCCCCTCGAGCCTGCTCCGCTATTCAATAAGATCATGGCTGATCTTCACCCTCAACTCCACTTTTCTGCACTATCCCCATATTCCTTGATTCCTTTAATATTCAATAATCTATCGATCTCTGCCTTGAATATACTCAAAAACTAAGCCTCCACAGCCCTCTGAGGTGGAGAATTCCAGAGATTCACCACCCTCTAAGTGAAGCAGTTTCTCCTCATCTGAGTCCTCAATGGCCGACCCTTTATTCTGAGACTGTGATTCTAGACTCCTCAGCCAAAGGAAACATCCTCCCTGCATCCACCCCGTCAAGTCGTGCAAGAATGTTGTATGTTTCAATGAGATCACCTCCCATTCTTCTAAACTCTCCTCACGGGACAATCCCCCGCCACCTCAGGAATCAGTCTGGTGAACCTTCGTTGCACTCCCTCTATGACAAGTATATCCTGCCTTAGGTAAGGAGACCAAAACTGTGCACAGCACTTTAAGTACGGTCTCACCAGGGCCCTACAATAAGGATGAGGCTGGGTTTTTAATGTTGACATGCCCTCTTTAATTTACAAGCGACAACATTCTTTACTGTGGTAATTACAGACGAAAATTGGAGAGAACGCCCGTGTCTGGCTCACCTGAATCGCTCCTGTCCCGCCGTGTCCCAGATCTGTAGTTTAACCGTCTTGCCCCCTACGTTAACTACCTTCGATCCAAACTCGACGCCGATCGTGTGGTTAGAATCCTGTTTGACTGGAGACAGAGTATCGAGATGGTAACCAAAGGGGATCATAAAAGCTAGGAGAAAAGATATAGAACTACGACACTCCCACCAGCAACCATTTACAGTTAACTCAGTGGCACTTCTGGGATTCTGAAAGGATTCCAGCCTGTGCGGAGTCAACAGATCTGGGCGAGGTGACAAGACTGCTACAATTTGCTCAGTGGAGAGAAGGTGGGGGTGGGTGTGTGCAGTGCAGGAGAAAGAGAACGCAATCGGCTATGGCTTCAGCTCCTGCTCACTATCCAGTGAGCCATGCTGAAAAGCCCACTTTTGCCTCATCCATTGGGAAGGGCATCGCAACTGAGCCTGAACTGCACAGTTCAGGCTCAGTTGCGATGCCCTTCCCAATGGAATAGCCTGCCCACACTCGCTCTCAAGCCGGACAAGAGCAGCCACTTGAATGAGCCGCTGAAGGGTGGGGGGCAGGGGCCCCCTGCAGGACTGCACTCCACCCAGCAAGCAGCTCGCGGCCTCCGAAGGGGAAATCCGCTGAGCCGGAAGACTGGGGTTCTCTCCGATAGGTACGCTGGCGTGTCCGCGCAGCAACGCAGCCGAGGTGAGCGAGCCTGGGCCCTCGATGTCCGACTGCACTGTTGTTCAGCCAGGAGAGTCCCACAGTGTTGCACTGCTCAAGTAACAGATCACCTGGTCACAGTGGTCTTACGATACAGGCTTGCAAGGCTTAAAGGAAACCATGAACCGCAACAATGCTTAAATGTTTTGTCACTGGGTGGTAGGGGCAGGTTTACACCTCTAATTTACTGACATTGTGAGCTTCTCTCAAACACAGAATAATACAAGAGGAAGAGGCCATTCGGCCCACTGTGACTGTGCCAGTTCTTAAATTGGACCGTACTAAATTAGTGGATCTCAGGCAGGGGGCTAGAATCAGCCTCAGTCCTCAAGGTTAGAGGAAAATGGCTTCGGGCATGGTTGTGATGCCCTCCCAGTCGAATAGCTTGTGGACTCTCCGTGCCTAGGTGCATGCGAAGAATAACCACTTGGGTGAGATACCATGTGTGGATCTGCATCCCAGAAAGAGGCAGTATCTTTAAGAAAAGGGGAGAAGAGTGATTTTGTGGGGTGCGGGAAAGAGAGTGGGGCAAAGGATAAATTGAACCTCTGCATTTGTGGGGCAAGAGTCGCAAAATTGTTGCAAATGTTCACATTGCACAGTCCGAGGATAGGGAAGGAGCTCATATTACCTCTCCCAAAAATATCCCAATTACCATCACTACAACCTAATTTAGCAGAGACATCGCAGAGAAAGTCCCGCAGTGGACCCAACATGGTGCTACATCAAATAGTGGCCTGGCATTTGTAACTACAGTTCTCTAGTACGTATCTACCCGGTGACAAAAGAAAGCCCCCTTTAAATCAGAGACTTACATTTGTTTTCAATAAACTGATGAAGAAGACATGATTTCCCTGTTCCCGCACTGCCGATTACCAGGAACTTAAACAGGAAATCTGAGGGGTGAAGACAAACAAAATGAATTCAGTAGCAATACATTAAAAGATATATTAATAATGGTGAATGGTCTTACCATTGTAATGACATTGCACCTGTAGGCACAGTGAGCTTAAAGTTATGCTACCTAACGTTATGTGACTTGTCAATAGAATGAACTCAAGCCCTTCATGTCATTTAAGAACATAAGAAATAGGAGCAGGAGTCGGCCATTTGGCCCCTCGAGCCTGCATCACTATTCAATAAGATCATGGCTAATCTGATCTTGGCCTAAACTCCACTTTCCTGCCCACTTCCTATAACCCTCGACTCCCTTATCGTTTAAAAATCTGTCCATATCCACCTTAAATATATTCAATGACCCAGCCTCCAGAGTTCTCTGGGGTAGAGAATTCCACAGATTCACAACCCTCAGAAGAAATTCCTCCTCAATGCCGTTTTAAATGGGAGAGCCCTTATTCTGAAACTATGCCCCCTAGTTCTAGATTCCCCCACGAGGGGAAACATCCTCTCTGCGTCTACCCTGTCAAGCCCCCTCAGAATCTTGTACGTTTCAATAAGATCACACCTCATTCTTCTAAGCACCAATGAGCATAGGCCCAACCTGCTCAACCTTTCTTCATAAGTCAACCCCTTCATCTCAGGAATCAACTTTGTGAACCTTCTCTGAACTGCCACCATGCAAGTGCATCCGGGCATTGCAAGTATTTCTAACTGCAGTATCTAACATTTGCCAGAGTGTCACTGTCATGCATTTCTGGGGATCAGCAGACATCTTGCTAAAGGTAGGCGCGAGCAATTCTATGAACTCGCTTCGGGGCCCCACAGGAACAATGTTGTTGTGTTCCCCCTATTCCTATTTTTCCAAGTAGCATGATCACTCGTGAATCAACTGCTGCGTTTCCTACATTACAACAGTGACTACGCTTCAAAAAGCACTTCATTGGCTGTGAAACCCTTTGGGATGACCGGAGGTTGCTATATAAAATGCAACTTCTTTCTTTTGCCCTTCTCTCTCCTTACTTGGAGCCGAGTCACATGCCAGACATCTCGCTTTGTTGCAGCTACAAAACAGCCTAAGAAAACTCAGTCATTTCACACGGGGCGCTCCTGAGCCAAGGCTTCAAACTCACCAGCATTTTCCAATCTGTACAGTCCCCTCACCAAATAGCGACTGTACTGAATGTTAATTCAGCAGTAGTCGCAGCCAAGCCAATCAGATCTTGTGTACAGGAGGTCCTGGCTGCTCTGGGAATGGTGTGTGTGTATGCAAGAATATAAAAGCCTTATTCCATCAAGTTGGATTTAAACCCAAGTCCCCATAGATATTTCCATATCCCCGTATTTCGAAGAAGTGCTATTCCTGGTGCTCTGGCCAATATTTATCGCTCAATCAACATAAAACCAGATTGTCTGGTCAGTATCACATTGCTGTTTGTGGGAGCTTGCTGTGTGAAAATTGGCTGCCACGTTTCCTACATTACAACAGTGACTCCAAAAGTACTTCATTGGATGTAAAGTTCTTTGAGACGTCCGGTGGTCGTGAAAGTCGCTATATAAATGCAAATCTTTCTTTTTCCCACATATAGCACTGTGATAAGGACCAGTTTTTCTTTCTTTCTAGATAAGTGCGACCCCCACGCTCATTTTCCTTCCCCCCTCCCCCCCCCCACAAAATCTACTCTCCTAAAGAGGTCAGCTCTGACATTTTTCCATGGGCGCTCTCCAACAATGCTTCCGCTGAACTGCACGCATGTGCTGCCGCGCAGTAACCTGAGCGGTCCTGCGCAGGCCACTCATTGGCTTTCACATTGTAAATACCGCGCGTGAGCAGACATTTAAATTGACTGTGCAGTTGACGAAGCAGGCCACGCAGCACAATGCGCAGCTTACAGGGAACGCTGCTCTCCATTACCTTGACCACGTGGTTGCTATTCACCCGCACCCTGAATGCCGGCAGACTAGTCACCTTTTGAGGGGCGTCACCGCCAAACCCGATCCTGTCCTTAACCAGCCTTCGTCTGTGCTCTTTCTTACAGGAGGGTCACTAATTTATCAGGAGCAGTAATATCAGTTAGAGATGAGGGACTTCAATTATGAGGAGGTTTGAAACGTTAGGGCTGTTCTCCTTGGAACAGAGAAGGTTAAGAGGTGACTTAATCTTGATTTTCAAGACGAGAGGTTCTGATGAGAGTAGATGCAGACAAATTATTCTCTCTGGCGAATGGCTCAATACCAGAGGTCGTAGGTTCAAATAATTGGCAAAAGATGTAGAGTGGAGATGAGGAGACTTTTCTCACTCAGTCTCCAGGATCTGGAACACTATCTGGCAATTTTTTAATCTCCTAATACTCCTGTGAAACGCCTTGGGATGTTTCATTACATTAATGACGCTATATAAATGCAAGTTATTGCTGTTAAGGAGCTGGAAGCTGGTAGCATCAAGAATTTTAAAAGGGAGTTGGACAGGTACTTGAGGATGAGGAACTGACCGGGCTCCTACATTAGATAAGAACATAATAGGAGGAGTCGGCCATTTGGCCCCTGAGCCTGCTCTGCCATTCAATAAGATCATGGCTGATCTGATCATGGACTCAGCTCCACTTCCCTGCCCAATCCCTTATCGCTCAAAAATCTGTCTATCTCCACCTTAAATACATTCAATGACCCAGCCTCCACAGCTCTCTGGGGCAGAGAATTCCACAGATTTACAACCCTCAGAGAAGAAATTTCTCCTCATCTCAGTTTTTAATGGACAGCCCCTTATTCTATATGTCCCCTAGTTTAGTTTCTCCTATGAGTGGAAATATCCTCTCTGCATCCACCTTATCAAGCCCTCTCATTATCTTATACGTTTCGATAAGATCACCTCTCATTCTTCTGAATTCCAATGAGTAGAGACCCAACCGACTCAACCTTTCCTCATAAGTCAACCCCCTCATCTCAGGGATCAACCGAGTGAACCTTCTCTGAACAGTCTCCAAAGCAAGTATATCCTTCCTTAAATACTTACATTACAAGTGGCTGACTACACTTCAAAAAGTACTTCATTGGCTGTAAAGCGCTTTGGGATGTCTGGTGGCCATCAAAATCGCTTTAGAAATGTAAATCTTTCTCTTTTTACGGACAAAAAGCGAAGATGCGGGTCTTTCAAAGAGCCAGCACAGACACGATGGGCCGAATGGCCTGCTCCTGTCCTGTAAGTTTCTATTTCAGTGGACGCGAAGTGCTTTGGGACATCACGGGAGAGGCAAAAAAGTATTCAACTGGAAGTTTTTTCTGATTCTCCGTTCCCCACCTCACCCCTCCAAATTTAGCTTTGGGCTGCAGCGGATCACCAACATCCCAATTAGTGTCCTGTGATCAGCTAACTCAGCAATCGAGATAATAACCTGCGACTTTCCTGATCTGTGTGGCCCCGAGCCATTGGGATGGCTGGTCTGGATTTTGAAAATCACGCTCAATTAGCATTTCACACTGAAAACTCAAAACTATACCCCTAAGAAAACTGTTAAAAATAGTGAGGCTATTACAGTACAACAGTGACTACACTTCAAAAGTACTTCATTGGCTAGAACACACTTTGGGATGTCCTGAGGTCATGCAAGGCGCTGTACAAAAGCAAGTATTTTTTCTTTATATAAATGATGTAACTGACTTCACAAAGAATTACTGAGCTGAGTGATTTTAAAAGCACAAATAGACGAGCACAAGTGTTACAACACGAGGGAGGAGAACAGGAACTGCAGACACTGGGAATACTAATCACATAGGGTGCTGTAAATATGGGCTACGGTAGCACAGTGGGTTGTGTCACTGGACTAGTGATCCAGAGGCCTATACTAATTATCCGGCAACACAAGCTCAAATTCAATTAATTAAATAAATCTGGAATAAAAAGCTAGTGTCAGTAATGGTGACCATGAAACTACCGGATTGTTGTAAAAACCCATCTGGTTCACTAATGTCCCTTTCGGGAAGGAAATCTGCCGCCCTTACCCGTTCTGGCCGATATGTGACTCCAGACCCACAGCAACGTGGTTGACTCTAAACTGCCCCTCTGAAATGTCCGAGTGAGGCACTCAGTTGTACCAAACCGCTACAAAGTAGGAGCAGCAATTCGAGGCGGCAGCTCACCACCACCTTCTCGAGGGCGTTTAGGGATGGTCAATAAATGCTGGCCTTGCCAGTGAAGCCCACAACCCATGAATGAATTTTTTTTTAAAAACAGGCCTATCAGCATCCAAGAGACGGGTTAGGACTTTGACCCTGATCAGACCCAACAGAGTCTCCCCCATCCCTCACCGATGGGCCTGTGCGTATTTCCAGAATTTAACAAAGACACGGCAGAGGACGAAAACAAATTTCCAGCCAAACTCACCAACGTATCATGTCCGATTGTCAGAACGAGTGACACTGAGGACTTTATGCACAAGCTGAATTCAAGCAGACAGCAGACTCGGGGACTGAGGAACACAACTTACCACTCGCACCTCGATAAAAGCCCCTCGCAGTGATGAAGTCACAGCGAGCAGGTGGGTACGTGTGCGCGCGCGCGCGCGCGTCATTGCCAGCCAGGGCTCCCCCACTCCCGATTGTTATCCAGCGATCCCCCGCTGGGAATATGCATCTGGGAGGTCAAGTGACGACAGGATTAGGCTCAGCCGTGAACAGAAGATGTTCAGAGCCAACAGGACCATACCTCCAGCATGAGACCGCGAGGGGTGGGGGAGGACGACATAAGAAATAGGAGCAGGAGTCAGCCATTCGGCCCCTCGAGCCTGCTCCGCCATTCAATAAGATCATGGCTGCTCAGATCTTGGCTTCAACTCCACTTTCCTGCCTGTTCCCCATAATCCTGGACTCCCCTAATGTTCAATGACCCAGCCTCCACAGTTCTCTAGTGCAGAGAATTCCAAAGATTCAGGACCCTCAGAGAAGAAATTCCTCCTCAACTCCGTCTTAAATGGGCGACCCCTTATTCTGAAACTATGCCCCCTAGTTCTAGATTCCCCCATGAGGGGAACATCCTCTCTGCATCTACCCTGTCAAGCCCCCTCAGAATCATATGTCTCAATAAAATCACCTCTCATTCTTCTAAACGCCAATGAGTATAGGCCCAACCTGGGTGAAGAGAATGTAGAGAAGGGGGAATGAAGGGAAAAGTATTTAAAAAATGAAGCCAAGTGTCGCTTCATAGCTACACGCAACATGCATATTTATATAGATTATACAGGAACACAACATTTTTATAAACAATACTTAATGTCACAAATTAATTACCCTTGAAACACAAGGGTAGTTCAGATTACTTACAATTACCTACTGTCTGAGCTACACAAATATGTCTGTTCCCATACACGGTCTAACAGAATAACCAAAATATGTTTCTGCACACTACGTACATAAGAAACTTGTGCTTTCCCCCCCCCCCCCCCCCGTTCATGTTCTCCTCTAATGAAGACATCGGCTCCTTGCTGGCAGCAGTGTCACAGATGTTGGTGGGAGGTCCAGTATTTCACCCAAGTGTCCATTATTGATGTATGAGGCAGGACAGAGAGCGTCAGCAGGCTGCTCTTGTGTACTTCACAAATTCCATCTCCGTAATATCGCCTGCCTCTGCCCATCTCTGCTAAAACCCATTACCGCCAGAATCAACTATTCCACAGCTCTCCTGGCCGGCCTCCCATCGTCCAATTTCCGTAAACCCGACCTCATCCAAAACTTTGCTGCTCGTAACCCAACTCACACCAAGTCCCGTTCACCCATCACCCCCCCCCCCCCCCCAGTTCTCGCTGACATAGAAAGTAGGTGCAGTAGGCCATTGGGCCCTTCGAGCCTGCACCACCATTCAATATCATGGCGGGTCATGCAACTTCAGTACCCCATTCCTGCTTTCTCTCCATACATACCTCTTGATCCCTTTAGCCGTAAGGGCCACATCTAACTCCCTTTTGAATATATCTAACAAACTGGCCTCAACTTCCTGATCTACATCTTGGTTCAGAAGCGCCTTGAATTTAAAATTTTAACCTGGTGTTCAAATCCCTCAATGGCCCCTCCCCTCCCACAACCCTCCGAGAACTCTGCGTTCCTCCTGTTCTGGGCTCTGGTTCATTTCTGACTTCCTTCGCCTCGCCATTGGCGGCTGGGTCGTCAGCCCTCGAGGCCCCAAGCTGTGGAATTCTCTCTTTAAACCTCTCTCTCCTCCTTTAAGACACTCCTTAAAACCAACCTTTTGGACCAAGCTTTTGGTCACCTGTCCTAATATCTCCTTATGTGGCTCGGTGTCAGATTATGTCTGATAACGCTCCTTGGGACGTTTTACTGTGATAAAGGCGCTATATAAACGCACGTTGTTGTGCTCAGATGGGGTCCACACCGGTCAGCGGACAGTGACCAGGAATCCTGGGCGATTTTCCTTCGCTGACCCTGGGTGAGACCAGCTGACTCCAGATTGGCTGGGGAATGATCCCAAAACCCGTGGTCTCAGTTACTCACGGGGGGGGGGGGAAGCTTGCTTGCTTGAGCCATTGGGGAGCTGAACAGCCCATTTGATTACATTAGATCGAGCACTTAAGCTCATCCTCCTCCACAACTCTCCACTCTTGCTCCTCGTGGGGTGATTAAATTTTGATGGAGTTATTAATATGCAGACTCTTCCAGGAAATGAGAAAGAAGCAGATTTCATCTGAGCAGCAACGTTGGAACGGTATTGATCCAGGTTTTTGCTACTTACCTCAGCTTTGTAAGAAAGGTAATGGAAATTGATTAAAACACTAGACGACGCTTCGCACTCGGAGATGGACGAATTGCTACCACGGCGGAAAAAGTACCCAAAGTACAAGAGTGCAATCGCTCGCCTTGACAAGCCACTAACCATGCGGACTGAAGCGGCTCAAGGCGGCTCATCACCGTCTTCCCGGGGGGCAACTAGGGACGGGCAACGAATGCCACCTCGAGAATGAATCATGAACAAAGACAGAAAGGTTAAGACGAATGGTCTCTTTAAGTGGTGCGGCCGTGCAGCGCTCTGGACCTCCCACCTGGCCGGCTCTTCAATGAGCAAAGTGCCGTAACCTACAGGGCTACGAAGCGAGAGCTGGAAAGTAGGATTAGGCTGGATAGCCCTTTGGTCGGCCAGCATGGACACGATGGGCCGAATTGCCTCCTTCCATGCTGTAAACTTCTATGATTCCGTGAAAACCTTGCATGCGCGGTATTTTGAATGGTCAGTGTGCCCAAAAACAATTAATGGCAACATTGATTAAGACCCTCTGGTCGATCCAGCCGCCCACCCCTCACAATTGTGATACCTTGTGTAACACTATCAATACAGTCCCCACCCTACCCCAAACCAACTCCTGGGAGAGGAGAAAAAACAGCTTAAAAAACCCCAGGACAATTTGGGGGGGGGGGGGGGGGGGGGGAAAGAAAATCTGGGAAATTCCTCTCTGACAAATCCAGGTGAGCAAAACTAGTCCGGGAGATCACTCTGGCCCTGAATTCCCTCGAGTACCTACCCGTTTTTAAGAGGTGATGTTCGCCCCAGCCATTCAAAAGGTCCAGCTCAGAAAAATTGAAAAAAAAAATTAAGTTTAACTGAATTCTTAAACAACCTTCGAAGAACACTACCTGATAATTTGGGGCCCCATGGTTTAGTGTAGATTCAATTCCTGTCTGTGCTTTGCAGGCTTATCTCAGTTAGGGTGTTAGAACTGTCAGTGCCCCCGCCCCTGATCACGACTCAGTCATTCCTGATGAACTGTGCCAGTGTGGACATCAAAGAGAAAGACTTGCATTTATATAGCGCCTTTCATGACCACTGGACACCCCAAAGTGCTTAACAACCAATGAAGTACTTTAACTGCAGTCGCTGTTGTAATGTGGGAAACTCGACAGCCAATTTGGGCGCAGCAAGCTCCCTCAAATAGTAATGTGACATTGATCAGATAATCGGTTTTACTGATGTTGATTGAGGGATAAATATTGGACACCGGGGAGAACTCCCCTGCTCTTCTTTGAAATAGTGTCATGGAATCTTTTAAGTCCACCTGAGAGAGCAGACGGGGCCTCGGTTTAACGTCTCATCCGAAAGACGGCACCTCCGATAGTGCAGCACTCCCTCAGCACTGCAGATGGATTTTTATGCTCAAGTTTCTGGAGTGGGACTTGACCCCACCCCCACCCCGCCCCCGGACTCAGAGGCGAAGGTGCTACCCACTGAGCCACGACAAGGACTGGATGAGACGAGGCTTCCCCCACTGGCACCGTCTTGGTGCCCCACATGAAGAACACCAAGGTACCAGAAGAAGCTTGGCCAGTCTTCAGAAGACGAGAATAATCCCAGCTTTGAAGCACTGCGGTAAAGCGATGTCCTAAAACTAATGATTTTAAATTTAATGACGAGTCTCAGGCATAGTGTACAGTTGGGGGGGCGATGGTTAATTAAATACTAAGCCCCAAGCATCCACTTAATATCCCACTTTGGGGATTTTGAGCAGTTTTAGTAAAACTGTCAATTACCCAATTGAAATCGCACGGTGATTTGGTCCAAAATTTGTCTCACATGGTAAGCTTCACTGAACCAAAAATGGCACAAGGGACGCATCACCAAGTATCATTTTTTTTTCCTTCTCCAATTTGCCGATTTTCGTTTTACAATCTCTCTAGCTCCCCCTCCCCCAAGTGGCAACGTGGGCCGCAATGATTCCAGGAACAACGGCGCCGGTAATTGCACAAATGATTGTCCTTCACCCGATACACAGCGCAGAGGGTTAATGGGTGTTCCAGTAAAAAAAAAAAGGGGGGGGGGGGGGAAAAGAAAGAAAGAGGACACAGAGTCAAATCTGCTCTTGACTCGACATCCTTGTGACACCAAGATAACAGGTGGGCTGGGGTCGTGTGTTTCGGTGCAAACTGATGACTTATACACCTCGATAAACATCAGCCCGCGTCTCGACCAACGTTGACAGAGTAAGTCAGATTCCATTTGACCACATGGATTGCAAGGACTCTTAATGGACCACCGACTTTAACTTTGGACTCTGCGTTTAATACTAGGGCGTATCTATCCCAATTACGCTATATGTTGAGTTTCCCTGCGTCCATCTGAGTACGTGTTTGGCTGTCACTCGGGGCCCGAGCCCATCACTTCTATTTCTCTCCCTTAAGCACTCCCTCCACATAAAGGCCCATGATCTTACAATCTCACGTAGCCTCGCTACTCTCATCGTGTCAATCACACATAAAGCCACCACTTCCTTGTATCGCTTGTCACCCACATCCTCCCCTCCCCAACCACACTTGCTTCTGTGTCTGCCCCAAGTCACTTATGATACTTCCAAATTCCCATCTGTCTAGCCTTCGGCCCTCAGTGGCAGCTGTGTCTCAGTGGGCAGCACATTCGCCAGAGTCAGAAGGTTGTGGGTTCAAATGCCACTTGAGCACATAAATCTTCAGTGTAATACTAAGGGAGTGCCGCACCATCAGAGGTGCCATCTTTCGGGTGAGATGTTAAACCGAGGGCCTGTCTGCCCTCTTGTAAAAGATACCATGACAATACTTCAAAGAGGAGCAGGGAGGTTATCCCCGGTGTCCTGGTTAACATATATTCCTCAATCATCATAAAAAACACAATTATCTGGTCATTGCTGTTTGTGGGAGCTTGCTGTGTGCAAACTAGCTGCCGCATTTCCTATATTACAACAGTGACTATACTCCAAAAGTACTTCATTGGCTGTAAAGCGCTTTGAGACGTCCGGTGGTCGTGAAAGATGCTATAGAAATCCAAGTCTTTCTTCCCCCCACCCCCCAATCACCACCACATTTGTGCAGCTACCAAACTGCCCAATCGCACCTTCACCTCCCCATTAAAAACATTACTCCCTCTCTTCCTGGTCGTTCCCCCAGCGAGTTGTTATTTTGAGAGGAGCGTCTTGGGAATCCGTACAATCTTCAGTGGCCTTGGCACAGACCAGAGATCAAACTTGGCACTTTTCTGATCCGTAATATCCAGCGACTCAACAACTTGCATTTGTATAGCGCCTTTAACATTGTAAAAACGTCCCAAGGTGCTTCACAGGAATGTAATCAGACACAATTTAACAACGAGCCACAACAAGATATTACAAAGTATTGAACTGTCATACACCCACCAGTACAAAGTGCTGAAAATCTTACTACAAGTGCAAACAAGCAGTACATTTACCACTGCTCCACTGCACAGTAGACAGCACCCTTCAACCAGTACAGCAGATTCTTAATTCAGATAACACGCTTGGCGTAAACACAAGGCGGTTAGTTGACTGCACCAGCTCTGGAGGAGTGGCACTCCGCTATCCCTTCTCCCAGTACGCTGGGCTCACCCAAACGAGCCAAAAATGGACAGCGGAAACGCTACAAAGACACCCTCAAAGCCTCCCTGATAAAGTGTAACATCCCCACCGACATCTGGGAGTCCCTGGCCAAAGACCGCCCTAAGTGGAGGAAGTGCATCCGAGAGAGCGCTGAGTACCTCGAGTCTCAACGCCAAGAGCATGCAGAAATCAAGCGCAGGCAGCGGAAAGAGCGTGCAGCAAACCAGTCCCACCCTCCCTTACCCTCAATGACTATCTGTCCCACCTGTGATAGGGACTGTGGCTCTCGTATCAGACTGTTCAGCCACCGAAGAACTCACTTCAGGAGTGGAAGCAAGTCTTCCTAGATTCCGAGGGACTGCCTATGACAACGACACTGGGCTCGCCCTCCTCCATCAGCCGCCCTGTGACGCAGAGATGGGGAAACTGCTGGCAGTTCCCAAAGCCAATGGAAAAATAAAAAACATCCTGCATCTCTACCTGCACTATGCGTCGCCCAGAGGGAGAACGGTTAACATCCGGGGTATTCAACATTTAGGAAGGATAAACAGAAAGGAAAAGGAGGCGGAGTTGCATTGCTGGTTAAAGAGGAAATTAATGCAATAGTAAGGAAGGACATTAGCTTGGATGATGTGGAATCGGTATGGGTGGAGCTACGGAATACCAAAGGGCAGAAAACACTAGTGGGAGTTGCGTACAGACCACCAAAACAGTAGTAGTAAGGTGGGGACATCATCAAACAAGAAATTAGGGATGTATGCAATAAAGGTACAGCAGTTATCATGGGTGACTTTAATCTACATATTGATTGGGCTAACCAAACTGGTGGCCTTGCAGTGGTGGAGGATTTCCTGGAGTGTATTAGGGATGGCTTTCTAGACCAATATGTCGAGGGCCCAACTAGGGAGCTGGCCATCCTAGACTGGGTGATGTGTAATGGGAAAGGACTAATTAGCAATCTTGTTGTGCGAGGCCCCTTGGGGAAGAGTGACCATAACATGGTCAAATTCCTTATTAACATGGAGAGTGACAGAGTTAATTCAGAAACTAGGGTCCTGAACTTAAGGAAAGGTAACTTCGATGGTTTGAGGTGTGAATTGGCTAGAATAGACTGGCAAATGATACTTAAAGGGTGGACGGTGGATAGGCAATGGCAAGCATTTAACGATCACATGGATGAACTTCAGCAATTCTACATCCCTGTCCGAAGTAAAAATAAAATGGGGAAGGTGGCTCAACCGTGGCGAACAAGGGAAATTAAGGATAGTGTTAAATCCAAGGAAGAGGCATATAAATTGGCCAGAAAAAGCAATAAACCTGAGGACTGGGAGAAATTTATAATTCAGCAGAGGAGGACAAAGGGTTTAATTAAGAGGGGGAAAATAGAGTACGAGAAGCAGCTTGCCAGGAACATAAAAACTGACTGCAAAAGCTTTTATAGATATGTGAAGAGAAAAAGATTAGTGAAGACAAACGTAGGTCCCATGCAGTCAGATTCAGGTGAATTTATAATGCGGAACAAAGAAATGGCAGACCAATTGAACAAATACTTTAGTTCTGTCTTCACGAAGGAAGACACAAATAACCTTCCGGAAGTACTAGGGGACCGAGGGTCTAATGAGAAGGAGGAACTGAAGGATATCCTTATTAAGTGGGAAAGTGTGTTAGGGAAATTGATGGGATTGAAGGCCGATAAATCCCTGGGGCCTGATAGTCTGCATCCCAGAGTACTTAAGGAAGTGGCCCTAGAAATAGTGGATGCATTGGTGATCATTTTCCAACAGTCTATCGACTCTGGATCAGTTCCTATGGACTGGAGGGTAGCTAAATGTACCACTTTTTAAAAAGGGAGCAACAGAGAAAGCAGGTAATTATAGACCGGTTAGCCTGACATCAGCAGTGGGGAAAATGTTGGAATCAATTATTATGAAATAGCAGCGCATTTGGAAAGCAGTGACAGGATCGGTCCAAGTCAGCATGGATTTATGAAGGGGAAATCAAGCTTGACAAACCTTCTGGAATTTTTTTTGAGGATGTAACTAGTAGAGTGGACAATATGTGGTGTATTTGGACTTGCAAAAGGCTTTTGACAAGGTCCCACACAAGAGATTGGTGTGCAAAATCAAAGCACATGGTTTTGGGGGTAATATACAGACGTGTATAGAGAACTGGTTGGCAGACAGGAAGCAGAGAGTCGGGATAAACGGGTCCTTTTCAGAATGGCAGGCAGTGACTAGTGGAGTGCCGAAGGGCTCAGTGCTGGGACCCCAGCTCTTTACAATATACATCAATGATTTGGATGAAGGAATTGAGTGTAATATCTCCAAGTTTGCAGATGACACTAAACTGGGTGGCGGTGTGAGCAGTGAGGGGGATGCTAAGAGGCTGCAGGTTAGGGGAGTGGGCAAATGCATGGCAGATGCAGTATAACGTGGATAAATGTGAGGTTATCTACTTTGGGGGCAAAAACGTGAGGACAGATTATCTGAATGGCGGCAGATTAGGAAAAGGGGAGGTGCAACGAGACCTGGGTGTTATGGTTCATCAGTCGTTGAAAGTTGTCATACAGGTACAGCAGGCGGTGAAGAAGCCAAATGGTATGTTGGCCTTCATAGCTAGGGGATTTGAGTATAGGAGCAGGGAGGTCTTACTGCAGTTGTACAGGGCCTTGGTGAGGTTCAGTTTTGATCTCCTAATCTGAGGAAGGAAGTTCTTGCTATTGAGGGAGTGCAGCAAAGGTTCACCAGACTGATTCCTGGGATGGCAGGACTGACATATGAGGAGAGACTGGATCAACTGGGCCTTTATACATTGGAGTTTAGAAGGATGAGAGGGGATCTCATAGAAACATATAAGATTTTGACGGGATGGGACAGGACAGGTTAGATGCAGGTAGAATGTTCCCGTTGCTGGGGAGTTCCAGAACCAGGGGTCACAGTCTAAGAATAAGGGGTAAGCCATTTAGGACTGAGATGAGGAGAAACTTCTTCACTCAGAGAGTTGTTAACCTGTGGAATTCCCTGCCGCAGAGAGTTGTTGATGCCAGTTCATTGGATATATTCAAAAGAGAGTTAGATATGGCCCTTACGGCTAAGGGGATCAAGGGGTATGGAGAGAAAGCAGGAAAGGGGTACTGAGGTAATGATCAGCCATGATCTTATTGAATGGTGATGCAGGCTCGAAGGGCCGAATGGCCTACTCCTGCACTTATTTTCTATGTTTCTATGTTTACAAGATAAAGCACCCGCAAATCCCACGCCCCCACCAGAAGCGACTTGAAACGCTCACCTCACTAAAGGGATCAGCTAACACATAACTGGAGATTAATGATTATATTTTGGACCTCAGTCAGTAATCTGTTAATGAGTTGGGTGAGTCATTGGTCTGTGCTGATCTCAGCACCCAGGTTCGAGAGAGGGGAAAGTCAGCTGCTCTTGGTCACTGTCGAGTGATTCCTGCTGGATCACTGAGTGTGGGGACATCAGCCAAATACAGAATCGGGTGCGGTTCACCTCCCCTGCCCCCCACTCCGTAGCCGAATGACTTGGCAACACTCAGATGACGAATAGTCACATGGGGGAGGTCATGGGTCAGAATGAAACTAGTACCATGAAATCATACCCTGAGCAACGCCGAGAGCGATACGTTTTTGGACTCGAGGGGAATCAGGCGATATGGAGATCAGGCGGGAAAGTGAGGTCGAAGATCAGCCATGATCTTATTGAACGGTGGTGGAGCAGGCTTGAGGGGCCGTAATGCCAGCTCCTGCTCCTAATTCCTGTGTTATGTTGTGTTATGTTTGGAACAGGGGGTGGGGGGAGGGATGATGGTGGTTGGCTGTGGGGGGGGCGGGGAATAGACAAGTTACACCAGTATACCCACATGTTGCAAGACACCTGCGAAGCAACAACTTGCATTTATATTGGGCCTTTAAAGTTATTTTCCTACATTACAAGACTGGCTACACGTCAAAAGTATTTCATTGGCTGTAAAACACTTTGGGACGTCCTGATGTGAACGACGCGATAGAAATGCAAGTCTTTTTTTAAAAAAATTTTAGTAAACGTCCCAAGTCGCTTCAAAGAAAAATGAGACACCGAGCCACATAAGGAGTTAATAGGACAGGTGATCAAAAGCTTGGTCAAAGAGCCAGGTGTTAAGGAGTGTCTTAAAGGAAGAGGGAGATGCGGAGAGGCCACTCCAGAGCGTGGGGTCCAGGCAGCTGAAGGTGCGGCCACCAATGGTAAAGCGATTAAAATTGGGGGATGCGCAAGAGGCCAGAATTGGAGGACAAGGGAATTTAAAAAAAAAAGGAATTAAAAAAAATTTAAACAAATGAATCAGGGAAAGTGTTACGCAGACAGCAGTTATTTCTTGAGAGCAGCAATAAAATCCAAATAGGCAAAAAGGTACACAGCAGCCCACAGATGGTACATGGGCTGCGCTGCAGGTTTATGACGCAAGCCAAGCCTGAAAGCAGACACCCAGCGCTTGCTGCCCAGCTGTGTGATCCAGCAAGTACAGCCCTGTACCAGCCTCTCTCCTCAAAGCCCACGAGCAGTACAAAATGCGCAATGTCCGAGGGAGGGAGGGAGGGGGAAGATGCGCGGTGCCAGCCAGCTTGCAAGGCAATTTGATACTTTGCTGCCGGTTGGCTGCAAACAAAAACACTTGTGCCGCTCAATCGAGACGTTCCCATGACGGGATGTTTTCACCTTCCACCCGCGAAGGTGTGGAGTCCTAATGGGATCGCGTTTCGAATGCACTTGCTGCCTGCTACCTCACCAAGTGAGAGCTGACACAGCGAGTGTTGGCAAATGATTCAAATGTAGGGGGGGGGGTGGGTGGGAGGAGATCTGCAGCTGATGTGTTTGCACGCACGTGTACACACACACTGGGCTCACTCATCATCCTAGACGGTCCCTCGAATGAGGATGGCTTGCTTCCACAAGAGTTCACAGATGTTTCAATGAAGGACCCGATGTTCCAGTCCTGAACGCCAATTGAGGGGGTGGAAGATGCCTGTGCGTGGATTTTTTTAAAGTGTGTGGTGACCATTGCACACCAGCCACCACACGGGCTTGACAGAGCTCGGTCTTGGTCCAGTGGCAAGGGTTAACCAGGACGACTGGAGACTTGCTCTGCTGCACGGACCTAGTGCACACACACGTATCGCAGTGTGGGCTGACCCTTGCTGCCCTTGGGCCCTCACCTCTTCGCCCACCATGTTTCAGGCTCCAGCTCTATTTATAGCCCCGACCTGCGGTGGTGTTCTCACACAGGTTGGAGCGGCCCACGATGTTGGACTGGGCTCACTATATAGAAGAACAATCACTGAATCTTTCCCAGCACAGCATTCTGCCCAGTCAGGATCTGCTAACTGTGCAGACCAGAGTGTGTACACAGGAGATTGCTGGTCTACATCAGTAAATAAAATGGGGGCGGGTTGGGAAGGGATAAAGGGGCAAACGTTGCAGGCACCCGATTTGATTGTGGGACTGAGGCTCAAACCACATAATTCCCCCACCCACTACCTAACATGACTACCCATTATGGAGAACTGAAAGCATCAGCCGTGGCTCAGTGGGCAGCACCCTCACCTCTGAATCAGAAGGTTGTAGGTTCAAGTCCCACTCCAGAGACTGGAGCACAAAAATCTAGGCTGACACTCCCCAGTGCAGCGCTGAGGGAGTGCTGCACTGCCGGAGGTGCCGTCTTTCGGATGAAATGTTAAACCGAGGCCCCGCGTGGCTTCAGGAGGACGTAAAAGATCCCATGGTCCTATTTTGAAGAGCTGGGGAGTTCTGGGAAAATCTGGGAAATTCCTCTCCGACCCATCTAGGCGATTGAAATTAGTCCATGAGATTACTCTGGGACACCCCGAGGTTGTGAAAGACACTATAAAATGTAAGGATTTTGTTCTCAGGAAATTGCAGACACTATTTTTTTTTAAAAAGTTTTAACATAAGAGAGTCTAGAACCAGGAGTCAGTCTTAGAATGAACTGAGATGAGAAACTTCTTTAAAGGGTTGTGAATCTTTGGAATTCTCTGCCCTGGAGGGCTGTGGAAGCTCAGTCATTGAGTATATTCAAGGCTGAGATCACTAGAGTTTTGGATAATTTGGGGGAATCAAGGGATGTGGGGATAGTGCAGGAAAGTGAAGTTGAGGTCAAAGATCAACCATGATCATACTGAATGGTGGAGCAGGCTCGGGGAGGGGTGGGGTGCACGGCCTTCTACTGCGCATTATATTCTTTGTAGCTCTGTTAGTTGCCATTTTACAGGAATGCCCAGAACCTGCGTCGTGACTAATCAAATAAACGCACAAAGCTGCAATTTGAAAGATGTACAAAGATATCAAAAGTTTGTACTTGGAGGCTGGCACGGCTGACTTTGAGTCTTGCCCTTCAGTCAAGCTGAAAATCTCGAATTCCACCTGACCCAGCGCACCTATATTTACTTCCTCGTGCTCAGCAAGGAGAGATATGCTCGCACTGGGGAATGGAACAACCTCCAATTCAGGCAGCCAGTACAAGCGTCGCAAACTGCCCCGCCAAGTGCAGCATGAAAGGCTGAAGGAGGGGGAAGTGATGTGCATGAAAGAAAGCTTTGATTTCTACAGCACATTTCACAAACTCAGGATGTCGCTAAATGCTTTGCAGCCAACAAAGTACTTTTGAAGTGTTGTAATGTAGGAAACGCGGCAGACAAATTGCGCACCGCAAGCTCCAACAAACAGCAATGTGATAATGAACAGATCATCTTGGGACACCGGGGATAACTCCCCTGCTCTTTTTGAAATAGTGCCGTAGGATCCCTCAGACATTGATGTGATAAATGACCAGATAATCAGGTTTTTCTTCTAGTGAGGTTGGTGACAATGGAGGCTCCCGAGCTGAGCCAAACAGAGCAGGAAAGTACCAGAATGAATCCCTGGTACGCAATGAACACAAGAACAAGAATTAGGAACAGGAAGGAGTACGCCATTCAGCTCCTCGAGCCTGCTCCGCCATTCAATGAGATCATGGCTGATCTTCAACCGCAACTGCACTTTCCTGCCCGATCCCCATATCCCTTGATTCCCTTAATATCCAAAAATCTATCGATTTCTGTCTTGAATATACTCAACGACTGAGCCTCCACAGCCCTCTGGGGTAGAGAATTCCAAAGATTCACCACACTCTGAGTGAAGAAGTTTCTCCTCAACTTAGTCCTAAATGGCCGACCCCTTATCCTGAGACTGAGACTGTGACCCCTGGTTCGAGACTCAGTTAGTGGATATTATGAGTTCACTGATCTCACGTTAGATACAAAGTAAAACCGCCGCAACTCTGTGCCTCAGCCCAATCTCTCCGGTAAGACCAACATTTTTCCATTTCCGAACCAGGTATCCACGCCTTCTTAGCGAGAAGCCAATGTGCGGCAAAATAGAGCCAGTTTTATGGA
The DNA here is from genome assembly GCF_044704955.1 of Pristiophorus japonicus. Classification (NCBI taxonomy): domain Eukaryota; kingdom Metazoa; phylum Chordata; class Chondrichthyes; family Pristiophoridae; genus Pristiophorus; species Pristiophorus japonicus. The sequence goes on from NC_092002.1 coordinate 9,682,128, forward strand.
GCGTTGTACCACAAGGAACTGTGTTAATATGTATTTCACAGAGGATGCTGGAATGGATTGTCTGAAAGGGCGGTGGAAGCAGATTCAACAGCAAGTTGCAAAAGGGAATTGGATATTTAATTAAAAAGGAAAAATAGGCAAGGCTATGGGGAAAGAGCGAGGGAGGGGGACTAATTGGATAAGCTGGCACAGGGACGATGAGCTGAGTGGCCTCCTGTGATGCTAAATTCTTTATGATTCTAGGACACTTGCAGTGAAGGCGGCAAATGGTATGTTGGCCTTCATAGCGAGAGCATTTGAGTATAGGAGCAGGGAGGTCTTACTGCAGTTGTACAGGGCCTTGATGAGGCCACACCTTGAATATTGTGTACAATTTTGGTCTCCTAATCTGAGGAAGGACATTCTTGCTATTGAGGGAATACAGCGAAGGTTCACCAGACTGATTCCCGGGATGGCAGGACTTACATAAGACGACAGACTGGATCAACTAGGCTCATATTCACTGGAATTTAGAAGAATGAGAGGGGACCTCATAGAAACATAAAATTCTGACGGGACTGGACAGGTTAGCGGCAGGAAGAATGTTCCCGATGTTGGGGAAGTCCAGAATCAAGGGTTACAGTCTAAGGATAAGGGATAAGCCATTTAGGACTGAGATGAGGAGAAACTTCTTCGCTCAGAATTGTGAACCTCTGGAATTCTCGGGCCTCAACAACTTTCTGTGGCAGTTCGTTAGACATATTCAAAAGGGAGCTAGATTTGGCCCTTATGGCTAAAGGGATCAAGGGGTGAGGAGAGAAAGCAGGAAAGGGGTACTGAAATTGCATGATCAGCCATGATCTTATTGAATGGTGGTGCAGGCTCGAAGGGCCAAATGGCCTACTCCTGCACCTATTTTCTATGTTTCTAAAAAGTCAATGCCGGGGCACTTAAAGACCCAGCTAAGAGAGCCCTATACAGTCAGCGCCTCACAGCTAGCCTTGCGTGCCTTGATGACCCCGAGATGCAGAATGCCTACAGCGCTTGGTCTGCCCTCCAGGCCTCCATAACCAGTGCCTGCGAAGAGACACTCGGTCACAACCAGGAAACACAAGAACTGGTTTGATGAGAATGACCAGTTGATCCAAGAGTTAATAGATACTCTTCAAATTATGACAGCAGACAATTCCACATTATAGCCGAGCCCCACTGTATTCCCACCCCTTGTCCGCACTTCCAGCAGACTGCGGATGCAGGTCGAGGGCGGCATTGAGCCATGCTGCGATGGCCTACATGGTCAAATAGGCTGCCCACGTTCACTTTTGGGAGCCCTTCCAGTGTTGCAACTGGTCTCCGAATCCAACACACAGTGCGAATGGCAGACTCATACGACAGAGTTGCATAAATAGAATATTAAGCAGCCTGTAACATTGCTCATAGCGCCGAGATTGGCACAGCAGCACGCTTGCACAGCTAATAGTTACTGAATACAGTCATGATTATCAACTTGGCTATTGTGTCATGAAGTCAGCAAACTGAAGGGGCATCGCCCAATCTGTTGTTTTCCCAGAACATATTCTAAGCATCCCTCAAACCCAATGGTACTGGACAGATACAAACTATTTGAAGGCGGAGAAAGCAAGAACAGCTGTAATCTGTCTCTATCACATTAGGAAAGAGGACAAAATTAAATCTGGTCATCAACTTCTGCTCTCAATAAAGCAGGGATAAATATCTCCTCCTCCTCCTCTTCCCTCTCTCCCTCCCCCCTCTCACTCCACACCCCCCCATCTCATCTTCCCTCCCCCGCCACCCCCCGCTGTGACTCCGTGGGTAGCACTCACTCGCCTCGGAGTCAGAAAGTTGTGGGTTCAAGTCCCACTCCAGAGACTTGAGCACATAATCCAGGCTGGCACTCCCAGTGCAATGCTGAGGGAGCGCCGCATTGTCGGAGGTGCCGTCTTTCGGATGAGATGTTAAGCTGAGGCCTCATCTGCTCTCTCAGGTGGCGTAAAAGATCCTACAGCACTATTTCAAAGAGTTACTCCGGTGTCCTAGCCAAAATTTATCCCTCAATCAACATCACAAAAAAAAAAGATTTTCTGGTCATTATCACGTTGCTGTTTGTGGGAGCTTGCTGTAAAGCGCTTTGGGACGTCCAGTAGTCATGCAAGGCGCTATAGAAATGCAAGTCTTTTAATTTTCTTTGAAATGTCTTTCAAACAAATGTGGGCAGTCCCATTGAGGGAAGGAATGACTGAGTCGGATAGTGCAAGAGAGCTGAATTATAAGATCCATAAAGACATTTCACAACTTCAGTACGTCCTAAACACGGAAGATGGAGGAGGGGGGGCGGGGGGGAAGATGGAGGAGGGGGGGGGCGGGGGGAAGAGGTGGGGGGGGCGGGGGGAAGAGAGCGGGAGCGGGAGGGGGAGGGGCGGGAGAGAGAGGGGAGAGGGGGCGGGGCGGGGGAGGGGGAGGGAGAGGGAGAGGGGGGGGAGGGAGAGGGAGAGGGGGGGGAGGGAGAGGGAGAGGGGGGGGAGGGAGAGGGAGAGGGGGGGAGGGAGAGGGAGAGGGGGGGGAGGGAGAGGGAGAGGGGGGGAGGGAGAGGGAGAGGGGGGGGAGGGAGAGGGAGAGGGAGAGGGGGGGGAGGGAGAGGGGGGGGAGGGAGGGGGAGGGGGAGGGAGAGGAGGGAGAGGGAGAGGGAGGGAGAGGAGGGAGAGGGAGGGGGAGGGAGAGGGGGAGGGAGAGGGGGAGGGAGAGGGAGAGGGAGAGGGAGAGGGAGAGGGAGAGGGAGAGGGAGAGGGAGGGGGGGGTGGGAGAGAGGGAGGGAGAGAGAGGGGGGGGGGTGGGAGGGAGGGAGGGAGAGGGGGTGGGTGGGAGGGAGGGAGGGAGGGAGAGGGGGTGGGTGGGAGGGAGGGAGGGAGAGAGAGGGGGGGGGTGGGAGGGAGGGAGGGAG